>NC_089590.1:3779758-3970236 GCF_019320115.1 Miscanthus floridulus | reverse complement strand
TGTGCGTGCGAAAAGTGACCAATAAGTAAATATTTGTAGTTTTGTCGTGCGTTGTGATTGGATGTGGCCTAACACTCAATGACATAGGATTTATACTGGTTCAGGCAACGTGCCCTACGTCCAGTTTCAGTCGGTCGGTGACTTTATTCCTGAGCCCAGATGCTCGAAGTTTGTTGTGGGGTCACAAATGAGTAGGAATAAGAAGGGAAGTGTTAGAGGCCCGGTCGGACTCTGAACCGAAGGGCTAAGAGTGATGAGGGCTCTAACGTGCGCTAAGTATTGGAGCGTATGCTCTGTGTCGCTTTAGAGTTCTAGAGCTATTGAGCTATTCGAGTTCTCAGGTCCTCGAGTGCTCGAATCATCTAGCTTCTATTTTTGAGGAGAGACGGAGAGCCAGTGAGCCAGAAATAGCCTGATACTTTTTAGGAGAGAGCTCATCCCCTTTTATAGTCAAAGGGGATGGGCTCCTACAAGTCAGAGAAAGAGAGAATATATATGTGTGCTACCTAGTCTTGTTGCCCGCGTTGTAGGGTACGAGACGATTGTCGGCGCCCACAATACTATTTATGTCCAGATGCATGTGGCAGGCTCTACCGTGTTCGCCTGATATGGCAAATGTCGGCGCCTATAATACTGTTTGGGTTCTAACACTCCTAAAAGTTTACATAGTGCATATCTAGCATGGCTTGGTGGTACCGTCCTATAGGTGCGCAGGGTATGGCAGGGTACGGTCATCGGTATTGCGGTTTGACTTGAGCGTCTTACCTTATCTGCTCCGCTTGATCCCCGGGCCCCCACCGAGCGGGCATCCCTAGTCGGTCATTCCCAGTCGGTTTCGACCGCGTCGATCGGGGAAGAGCTGCAAGCAGAGGTCCGGCGTATACCCGGTCGGAAAAGGAGGTTGGAGTCGGACTATGTCCTCACCTTGGCTAGGCCTTCTAGTCGGGGACCAAATCGTTCTTCCGACCTGTCATTAGGTATCTGGGTCGACCCGGGAGATGCGCGTTGTCGCTACGCCATCTGTTGGGCCGAGTTTTTGCTGAAAAGCAGATCCATTGGGCACCCTGGGTTTATGAACCCGACAGAATGGTTAGCTAATGAACTAATTATGACTTCTAATAAAACACATACATAAGGATTCACTACTAGTAATGCTTTTGGGAAAAAGAAAATCCAACAAACCATAAAGTTTATCATATCCTTTGGAGTCGAAAAATTATTCCCACTAGTCGGGTAAGTCTTGCGAGTACATTGTGTACCCAGGGTTTATTTACCCCTGTTGTAGGTGCAGCTTGAGGAGTGGCTGTTGTGTTGAGGATTCTTCTTGTAACAACCCAAGAATCCACACACCGAAAATACCAACTACAAAATTTTTCTCAAAACTTCCATGTGATGATGAGTGTCATGTAAAGTAACCCAACCCAGGAGTTGCATTAGAAGTAACCCAACGTAAGTCAACACATAAGCATAGCATGTCATATGTTGATTATGATTATTTAATTTCTATCAAATAGATGTTGCATACATGTTAACTTAAATTGTGATTTGGATTCTCATTGCTTTATGTTATGCTTAACAATTCCATAAAGTTATTATTAAACAAAATTCCCTAAACTCCAATGAACAAGTTACCTCAGTTTTAAATTCGAATTCTAAACCAAATTTGAATTTAAACAAAAGAGATGAAATGATAAACAAAATAGAAAAAGAAGAGAAAGGATGTAGGCCTCGCAAACCGCCTCGGCCTGCTCGGCCCGCGCCAACCAGCCAGCCCAACCGACCTACCAATCCTTTTTCTGTCTTCCCAGCGCGCGCAGCCCATGAGCCGGCCTAGTGCGTCGCCCACGCCTGGGCACCCATCTGCCTCGCTCGCAGTCACTGGCCGCTGGACCCCACATGTCAGCCGCACCCCCCGTCTACAGTGTCGTCTTCCTCACCCACGCCTCAACCGCCTACGCGACCGGCGCCCGACAGCTGTGGCAGGGGCGGACCAGGGGGTCATGCCTGGGGCATGACCCTGTTCCCCCTTGCATCGCGCCACGCAACCTTACACCACCGTCTGATGCGATGCACACGCCTCCATCGCACGATGCCATCCACCCAGGGAGGCATGGCGCTCGGCTATAAAGCCAGCCTGCACGCCACTCACGCCCAGCGCCCTAGCTTCTCCCTCAGCCTCCGCCGCTGCTTGGTGGCCCTGCAGCCGCACCACATCGAGAGTAGAGGGCCGAGAAGGAGATCATGAGAGGAGGATCGGAGCCCCCGCACGCTGCCGACATCGTCGGAGCCGAGGGCAATGCCGTCGTCGTCATCACGATCGCGTGTCGGCACTGCACGACACTGCTTCCGGAGCTACATGGCCACAACTCGACACTGCACCACCATCCTTTCTTCCACAGCACCCACGGTGAGCCCTGGTTCATTCCCTGCTCGCCACTAGACCTTGCTACTCCGGCCATGGCGCTCCATACCGTGAGCGCATAGGCCAAGGCCATCCCCGGCCTCTAGGCACACCAGCACAACACACTCACGTTGACCGTGACCATCCCCGAGCCCTTAGACGCTGTAGGCCTCTCCAGGTTCCCCGGACGCCGTAGCCGAGCACACATGCCACGCTCGCAACGCCGCTACCATGACGCAGCCACCACTAGAGCACCAAACCACCTCCGAGCACCAGACCACTGGTCCGAGCACTCGACCATTGGTCCAAGCACCAGACCACTGGTCCAAGCACCCGACCACTAGTCCGAGCACCTGACCATTGATCTAAGCACCCGACCACTGGTTCGAGCACCCGACCACTGGTCCGAGCACCAGACCACTGGTCCGAGCAGCTGACCACCAGTCCAAGCACTAGACCACAGGTCTGAGCACCTAACCACCGGTCCGAGCACCGATCGCCGTGGCCAGTACCGATCAGAGCACCTGGCACCTCCTTGACTCGCCCATGCCGTTCGCTGAAGCCACGGGTAACTCACGTGCACGCCGTGACCACCCCGCTGGAGCCCCATAGTGACCCGCGTGCCTCGCCGTTGCCACCATGTCGCCGTGGCCGCCGGGAAGACCCTACCGGCCACCTGGAAACTAGAAGTCCTGCCCTGAGCTCTGGACGCCCTCGCTGCATCCACACGAAGCCGTAAAAGCCACATCTACCCAGCACTAGCCACTGGAGGGCCTGCGTGCGCGGCCTCGCCACCGGCGAGCACTGCCGAGCCATCGGCCGCCGTGGCCAATGCCCTGGAGGACCCCTCGACCTACCCAACATGCCTGCTGGAGCATTGTGACGCCCATGCACACCACAGAGCCGGCCAATGCCGCTACACCCGCACCATTCCCGCACGCTGGTTGTGCTCGAGCCGCCATTCGCCGTGACCAGTGACTTAGGATGCACCATCTATCGCCCTAACTCCACCATTGCAGTCGCCATGGCACAGGGAGGCTTTTCCCCACCTCTATTGGATGCCTGAGCCATTGCAGGAGCTCACCGGTGAGCACATCACTGGTGAGAGAGCATCGTGGAAGAAACAGAGGAGAAGGGGCAAGGTGAGCAGCGCAGCCCTACACCCGGTGCACATGAGCCGAGCCGAGGAGAAATGACGATGGGCTCAGTCCACCATGGACCCTGCCTTAGGACCATGGACCAAGAGCGCTGGTCCATCGTGAGCCACATGGTGTGAGCCATGCTGCGGACGAAGCCCAATAAGAGCCCATGGCCGTGACATGGCTGCGCCACAGCACGCCACGTGTTCGGCCCGGCCCGGCCCACACCGGCCCGACCCGAGCCCACCAAAGCCCGTTTGAGACCCGACACGTATTGACCGTTGACCGAACAATGTTGACCGTTGACTTGGCCCCACATGTCAGCAGCACAGACACGCTGGACCCACACGTCAGATGCTGACATCATGATGACGTCACGCGGGACCCACATGTCTGCGACCCAAGAGCCCCTAGACCCACCTGTCAGCTCGGAACTGAGACGATGATGTCATGCTGACATCAGCATGCCACGTTGACCAGTGACACCGTGACACATGTCAGCCCAGTATTAATTCAGCCTTTATTCAATTTTAGAAAGGATTTAAACTTCAGGAATTCATAACTAATTCATATGACCTTAGAAAAATACAAGACTAGGACCAAAATTCATCTAAAATCAAGCTCTACGCAATGAACTCATGTTTGAGTGCATTTGACTCTTTTGAATTTTTATTGCTTCTTTGTGCTACTCTATAGACGTCGCTAACGCGACTATAATGCAAAGGTTGTAGACTCAGAGGAGAACCTGACATACGAGGACCATGAGTACCGTGAGGAGTACGGAGACGACTACACTGAAGGTGCCACATCCCACCCAATCTCGTAGCACCTATTACGCATAGCTAATATAGAACTACCATTGCTTTACTTTACTGTTATAATTATACTATGATAGGACTTGCATGGTAGTATGCTTGCTTGAAAGCCTTTACCTTGGCGCAACCTTACCCCTGCATACCCTGCTATTAGGCTAGACACACGCTTACTGCTATACATTTCATTATTCATACTTCTACTACGCTTATACTACGTGCGTGGTGGATACTGGTGTTATCTGGACCATGGGGAGAGTGTTGCGTGTGTGACTTGGGTGCGTGGAGGGTGAGGGTTGTGTCGACCAAGTTGGAGTATACGACGAGCCTAGGGCAAGTCTTGCTATGGGATGCTACCTGGACACCCCTAGAAATGGATACCTGTGGTGGGTAAATGGTATATGAGGTGGAACTGGGTGTGAACCTGTGACGGGTGGAGCCCGGGATAGAGGTGCTGTGGTGGCATGGTAAATGGAAACCCTGATGGAGACATTCTGACTTGGTCATCCCTAAGGACTTACTAGTACTCAGATTCACCAGGAAGCCTTACGTACCACTCGCCCTATATGGTGTGGGACGGCTAGACTACTTGGTAGGATATTGCCACTACTGCTAGGTTGATAGCGGATAGTGTGAGGTACGGGGCGTGGAGGATTCCCCCCACACCCTTCCGAGACTTCATGGAGACCTTGTGGACCTGACTCATGACTCACAGTTTCAGCCACCCTAGACTTGACTTGGGGTGAACCAAGGTTGAATGGTAGAGTGGTATTATCCTAGGCTAGCAAGCAGCCGGAATCAGCCTAGTTGACGACGGTCAGCGAGGAAGGCGGATCTTGTGGTTATGTAAAACCTCTATAGAGTGTATGATTGATCGATTGATACATGTGCCAACTTGTCGGCTATGAACCTTTCCTGGGTTTCGCTTAAACTAGATAGTGAGATGAGTCCTTCTCTTCTTCCCCGTGAGAGAGTGTCGGTCGTAGCTAGGGGCTATGGGCCTTGAGACAGTGCCGAGAGGGAGTTGGGCTATCGACTGAGTGATGGTATGGTATGGTGATGGTATGGAGAAGGTGGTATGTCGATCCCAGGATTGAAACCTAGCTCTGGAAAGGGAATGGGATGGATTGTGTGTGGGAATGGTGTTAAAACTAGACAAACCACTATTATATACTTAATATGCTAAATGCATAGGAAACCCCAGCCTTATAGGTTCCTTTTGATTATATCCAACTTGCATCCAATTTCCACAAAGCAATGCTCATAGGGTTGGGAGTGGCCAGTACAAATCGTACTGATAAATTTTGGCACATAGGTTCTGCTAAGAAGTATAGCTCCGAGGAGTTTGACGGATGAGGGGTTTGTGCCTACGCTCGAGTTTGGCGATCTTATCTTCAAGCTGTTCTGAATGAATGCTACTTTTGATTCCGCCAATGTGGTGATGTAATAAATTATGTAATTCCACACTATTTGTACTCTGATATTATCGTTGTATGGATGTGATATTCAACTGGAATTTGGGTAATATGATCTACAATGATCGTATTACACTTCGACACTGTGGATTTCCCTTCGTGGAAATTGGGGTCGTTTCAGTTGGTATCAGAGCCATACTTGACCATAGGACGAAACCCTCAGAAATGGATGATAGAATAGGGTGTGGACAACCCTTCTTTCAGTTATATACTGACCCTGCATTTACTTTTATGCAAGGCTTATCTATTTATGGACCTGCTAACACCTGTTCCTTGAAAAATGCAGATGGCAACGAACGTTGACTGGCCGCCTCTAGGACTGCTACCTCTAGACCACGCCAAGCTTACCTTTGACCTACATGAGCTCGGGGGTTTTGCACAGACCCTCTGCCGAGTTCTCGTCACGTTAGGTGTCCCCGACGAGCTTGTCAAGGTCACCTACACCGGGAAGCCAGCTAAGGAAGGAGGAATCGAAGGACCGATTGTCACCTCAGTGGAGTTCCCAGCTAGCACTACCTTACCTTCTGTCCCAGCTTTCACCGAGTTGACTATAGAGGACACAGTCGAGGAGGGACTGCGAGCTATCTCACACAAGGCACTTCGCAGAGTGATGAGGGACCACTATGAGCACCTGAAGACGACAGAGTTCCATCTACTTTCCTAGGCCCTCGACCTTAGCCTTACCCCCAGTGAGCAGAGTTTCGCAGCAGGCAGAGTTATCATTGTCGAGGAGGATAGATGCCTTCGTGTCTCAGCTATTCACCTACTAGAGCAGGACAGGTACATGACCCAGCTAGAGCAGAGGAGACGTCAGGACCAGGCCCTCCGGTGGGAGTACCAGGAGCGAGACTCACAGGGAGCACAGGAGCGAGCTAGTCTACTAGAGACAGTTGCCAAGCTGCAGGACAAGCTCAACCATTGTGAGGAGGACCATAGAGCCAAGGTCGCTGACTTACAGGACAAAGCAGCCGACCTAGGCAACAGGAACTGCTACCTCGACAGCAAGGTCTTGGAGTTGCAAAGTGAGTTGGATGACAAGAAGGCTGAGTTCAACCATAGAGGAGACAAAGAGAGATCCAAGGGGATTGATATGCTAAAGATCCAATCTCAGAACAAGACCCTGACTCAGGAGCTAGAGGAGTTCAGGAAGAAGGCCGTTCACAACCAGGGTCACCTGATTGAGGCACTCAGGCAGACCGAGTACCTACAGGACAAGTGTGAGAGGACATGGCAGGCTTGGCAGAAGTCTGACAGGAAGCGCCTCAGGGAGATGAAGGGTATGTGGGATCAGCTACCCAAGGAGATTCGCAGCAAGACGAAGCCTAGGATAGAGGAGTTTGAGTTAGCCCCGACTCGCCTCAACCTAGATGCCTGCCCTACCCTACCTGGAGCCAAGCCTACTAAGGAGCTCGCCGAGGCTTTGAAGTACGTGTCCCAACTTCACAAGTCTGACGAGGAGATTGAGATCGAGAACAGCCGTATCCTAGCCGCGGTATACGAGTTAGAGTAGAATGACCCTGTGTGGTCATGAGTCATGTCAGTAGCTTCCATAAGTTGTACCCCTTATGAGATGTATTATGAGACATTATGCATAGTATGATTCTCGCACATCTTTAAGTGTAGCTACTAGAGATGATGCTATGTAATAAAACCTATGTAATGAATATTTTGGATCTTATTACATCTTATGGATCTTATTGCTTCTTTGTAATGAGTGTTGGATAGTGTAAATGTTTTCTTTAAATCATCAAAATCATGTAATCATATTAAATTATAAGCACTTATGGCACAAGCACTAAACTCTCTATGATCTGCGTTGCAGATGCCGAACCGCCGTTCTAATCGCCTAATGAACCGTGGACGTGCGTCCACCCCTAAACCAGTTGAACCAAATGGGGGACGTGGTGGCAACAACCGTGGTCATGGTCGTGGCCATGGACGCGGAGGGATACCTTTCCACCTGGAGAATACTCCACCGCCTGAGGAGAACATTCCACCACCACCACCACCGAACTTGATAGAAGTGATGGCACAATAGACCCAGCTTCTTGTAGCTCTTATTGAAGGAGCAAACCATCACCAGGGAGGTCAGCAAAACGACTTCCAAAGGAAGCTAGAGGGATTTCTGAAGCTAAGGCCACCTACCTATGATGGCACCGACCCTAACCCGCTTATAGCTGATGACTGGCTCAAGGAAATGGAGAAGAAGCTTGACCTCACTACTTTCACTGATGATGAGTGTGTTGGAGCTGCCACACACCAGCTCACAGTGCAGCACGCGCCTGGTGGGACAGTTTCAGTGATGCCCATGAGGACCCTGCTCACATCTCATGGGATGAGTTCGCTGAAGCATTCACTGAGTATCACATTCCCAAGGGTATCATGGAGGCCAAAGCCGAGGAGTTCCACAACATCAAGATGGGAAAGGACAGGGTGACTGAGTACACTACTCATTTCACCAACCTTCTGCGCTATGCACCTTCTTATGTTGTGAATTCTGAGAAGGAGAAGCTGTACTATTACCGCAAGGGACTTAACCCGCATATCAAGCTGAAGTTTGGCGGCATTGAGAGCAACACATTGCGTGCTCTGGTGGATCGCTGCATCCAGATTGAGAAGGACCGTGCTGAAGCAGGAGAAGAGTATAGGGAGAGGAAGCGTAAGCCTGAGGAGTCTCTCCATGGTCGTGATCGCAAGAGGTTCTATAGAGATGCACCATCTAGGGAACGCTCTCACCACAATAGGGATGACAACCCTAGATCGAGTAGGGGAAATGGAGGCTACACCGCCAAATACTCCTGCCCTGCTTAGGATCATTATCCCCGGGACTGTTATGCTCAGGACCGCAATAGTCAGGACCGTTTCAACCATCCCCGCACAGTGAATGAACACCCAGCACAGAACCGCTCCGCGCCAAGCACTAGAAACTGGAAGGCACCCTGCCAACCCCTACAGGCGGTATGCCTTTCACCTGCTTTGCTTGTGGCCAACCAGGTCACAAAGCCACTGAGTGCCCTCAAAACTTAGCTGCACAGAAGTCTCAGTTCAAGGGATCAGCTACTCGTGGACGTCTCAACCATCTGGACACCGAGGAAGCACAAGCTGCCCCTGACGTTGTGTACAGTATGTTTTTAGTTAATGGCAATACTGCATCAGTTCTATTTGACTCTAGAGCAACTTGTTCTTACATATCATCCAAGTTTGCATGAGACCATGACCTATCTGTAACCCCACGTAAAGAGCCTATCATCACCAGCTCACCTTTAGGAGACCTAAAATGCACCCAGATCTGTAAGGGAGTGAGTCTTACCATTGAGGGTCTTATCTTTAGAGCCGACCTAACCCTGCTACCTTCCACTAACCTAGATGTCATCTTAGGTATGGATTGGTTAACCATTCACTGAGGTATCATATCATGTTCACCTAGATATGTCCAAGCAACCCACCCAACAGGCCAAGTCGTTAGATGTGAACCCCAGTCTGGAAAGTCCACCTCTATCCTATGTGCCCTTAAAGCAAGTTCAGGATCACAAAAAGAGGAGAAGATAGTTCATGATGTGCCAGTAGTCAGAGACTATCTTGATGTATTCCCTGAAGAATTACCGGGTATGCCACCAGACTGTGATGTAGAGTTCATCATAGATCTTTTACTAGGAACGGGACCCATTGCCAAGAGACCCTATCGCATATCAGTTGATGAACTAACTGAGCTCAAGAAATAGCTTGATGAGCTCATCTCAAAGGGATATATCAGGCCCAGTGCTTCACCCTGGGGATCCCCTATTCTATTTGTTAAGAAGAAGGATGGCTCAATGAGAATGTGCATTGATTACCGGAACTTGAACGCAGTTACCATCAAGAACAAGTACCCCCTTCCAAGGATTGATGATTTACTTGATCAGCTTAGAGGTGCCAAGTATTTCTCCAAGATTGATCTTAGATCTGGCTATCATTAGATGAAGATTCGAGAGGGTGACATCCCGAAGACAACTTTCGTGACTAGGTATGGGCAGTTTGAGTTCACTGTGGTGTCCTTTGGACTCACGAATGCTCCCAAATACTTCATGAACATGATGAATAAAGTTTTCATGGATGATCTGGATAAATTCGTGGTGGTATTCATTGATGACATCCTTGTCTATTCAACCACCGTTGAAGAATATGAACATCATCTAAGAACAGTACTTGAGAAATTGGCCTATCATCAGCTCTACGCAAAGTTCAGCAAATGCGAATTTTGGCTACAGGAAGTTGCCTTCTTAGGCCACGTACTATTAGCTGAAGGTGTCGCAGTTGATCTGGCCAAAATTGAAGCTTTGAAAGAATGGGATCAACCCCATAATATGACAGAAGTCAGAAGTTTCTTGGGATTGGCTGGATATTATCGCCGATTCATTAAGAATTTCTCCAAGATAGCCTGTCCAATGACCAACCTCCTGAAGAAGACTAAGGAGTTTGAATGGACACCCGCATGCGAACAAAGCTTCCAGGAATTGAAATAGAAGCTTACCACAACCCCTGTGCTATCATTGCCTGATATCAGCAAAGATTTCGTGGTTTATTGTGATGCATCCTGTTAAGGACTTGGTTGTGTATTGATGCAAGATGGAAGAGTAATAGCTTATGCTTCTCGACAGTTGAAAGAGCACGAGAACCATTACCCTACCCATGATCTCGAGTTAGCAGCAGTTATGCATGCTTTGAAGATCTAGAGACACTACTTGATAGGCAACAAGTGTGACATCTACACCGATCACAAGAGCTTGAAGTACTTTTTCACTCAAGAAGATTTGAATATGAGGCAATGCCAATGGCTTGAGTTGATCAAGGACTATGACCTAGAAATTCACTATCATCTGGGAAAAGCTAATGTAGTCACAGATGCTCTTAGTCGCAAGAGTTACTATCACACCTTGATCACTGAATCAGTACCACCTGAGCTCAAGGGAGAGATTGATGATTTCCAACTAGAGATACTACCGCATGGCTTGCTGAATGAGCTCCGCATACAGTATGATCTCACAGATCGCATCCGTCAAGCTCAGAAAAGTTGTGAAGAGATTGAGTATCGCCATGGTCTGATGAAACTAGGCTACAAAACCAACCACCAAGAAGATGAATAAGGAACCATCTGGTTCAAGAACAGAATCTGTGTTCCATATGACCTAGTACTATGAGGGGAAATTCTGTTGGAAGCTCACGATTCCAAATACTGTATTCACCCTAGAGGGTCAAAGATGTACCAAGACCTGAAGAAACACTTCTGGTGGAAAGGCATGAAGACAGACATTGCAGGACATGTGGCACGTTGTGACACCTGCAATAGAGTCAAGGCTGAACATCAAAGGCCTATAGGATTGCTAAAGCCTCTTGATGTTCCCAAGTGGAAATGGGAGAATATATCCATGGATTTCATAGTTGGATTGCCTTGTTCATAGAAAGGCAATGATTCCATCTGGGTGATTGTTGATCGCTTGACCAAGATTGCTCACTATGTACTAGTAAAGACCAAGACCAACGCCGAGAAATTAGTGGATCTATATGTTGAGCATATTCTCAGACTGCATGGAGCTCCCTCTAGTATTGTATCTGATCGTGGTCCTCAATTTGTGTCTCAATTCTGGGAAGCTCTGCACAAGTCCATTGGAACCAAACTTGATTTCAGTACCGCTTACCACCCATAGACAGATGGACAGACAGAACGAGTAAATCAGATCTTAGAAGACATGCTTCATGCTAGTGTACTGAATTACGGCTCTGATTGGGAGATGCCTACCCTACGTAGAGTTCTCTTACAACAACAGCTACCAAGCCAGTATCAAGATGACGCCATTTGAAGCTCTGTATGGCAGACCTTATAAGACACCTTTGATGTGGTCCCAACTGGGAGAAAGATCATTCTTTAACTCCACTAAGATTCAAGATGCAGAAGAAGGAGTTGCTTAGGTAAGAGAGAATTTGAGAATTGCTCAAAGTTGATACAAGAGCTATGCTGACAAAAGGAGAAGAGAACTTGAGTTCAATGTGGGAGACTTTGTCTATTTCAAAGTATCCCCGCTACGTGGAACTATAAGATTCCATGTGAAAGGAAAGCTTGCCCCTAGATTTGTTGGCCCATACAAGATTTGCAAGAGGATTGGAAAGCTCGTCTACAAACTTGAGCTACCCGAGGAATTGATGGGTGTACACTCCGTATTCCATGTCTCACAGCTACGCAAGTGTTTGAGAGTGCCCGATGAAGTAGTTCCAACTGATACACTTGACATTCAAGACACACTCGAGTATAAAGAACATCCTATCAGAATTCTAGGCAGAGATACCAAAGAGACCTGAAGCAAGACTATCCCTATGTGCAAGATCTAATGGAGCAATCACACAGAGAGAGAAGCAACATGGGAAAAAGAGTCTGACCTCCGGCTACGATATCCTTACCTCTTCGAAGAGTACGTTACGCTTTAATCTCAGGGATGAGATTCTGTTAAGGGGGTAGGACTGTAACAACCAAAAAATCCACACACTGAAAATACCAACTACAAAATTTTTCTCAAAACTTCCATGTGATGATGAGTGTCATGTAAAGTAACCCAACCCAGGAGTTGCATTAGAAGTAACCCAACGTAAGTCAACACATAAGCATAGCATGTCATATGTTGATTATGATTATTTAATTTCTATCAAATAGATGTTGCATACATGTTAACTTAAATTATGATTTGGATTCTCATTGCTTTATGTTATGCTTAACAATTCCATAAAGTTATTATTAAACAAAATTCCCTAAACTCCAATGAACAAGTTACCTCAGTTTTAAATTCGAATTCTAAACCAAATTTGAATTTAAACAAAAGAGATGAAATGATAAACAAAATAGAAAAAGAAGAGAAAGGATGTAGGCCTCGCAAACTGCCTCGGCCTGCTCGGCCCACGCCAGCCAGCCAGCCCAACCGACCTGCCAATCCTTTTTCTATCTTCCCAGCGCGCGCGGTCCATGAGCCGGCCTAGCGTGTTGCCCATGCCCGCGCACCCGTCTGCCTCGCTCGCGGCCACTGGCCACTGGACCCCACATGTCAGCCACACCCCCCGTCTACAGTGTCGTCTTCCTCACCCACGCCTCAACCGCCTACGCGACCGGCGCCCAATAGCTGTGGCAGGGGCGGGCCAGGGGGTCACGCCCGAGGCATGACCCTGTTCCCCCTTGCGCCGTGCCCACACAACCTCGCACCACCGTCTGATGCGATGCACACGCCTCCACCGCACGATGCCATCCGCCCTAGGAGGCATGGCGCTCGGCTATAAAGCCAGCCCGCACGCCACTCACGCCCAGCGCCCTAGCTTCTCCCTCAGCCTCCACCGCCGCTTGGTGGCCCCGCAGCTGCACCACATCAAGAGTAGAGGGCCAAGAAGGAGATCGTGAGAGGAGGATCGGAGCCCCCGCACGCTGCCGACGTCGCCGGAGCCGAGGGCAACGCCGTCGTCATCATCACGATCGCTGGTCGGCACTGCACGACACTGCTTCTGGAGCTACATGGCCGCAACTCGACACTGCACCGCCATCCTTTCTTCCACAGCACCCACGGTGAGCCTCGGTTCATTCCCTGCTCGCCACTGGACCTTGCTACTCCGGCCATGGCGCTCCATACCGTGAGCGCGTAGGCCAAGGCCATCCCCGGCCTCTAGGCACACCAGCACAGTACACTCACGTTGACCGTGACCATCCCCGAGCCCTTAGACACTGTAGGCCTCTCCAGGTTCCCCGGACGCCGTAGCCAAGCACGCATGCCGCGCTCGCAACGCCGCTGCCATGACGCAGCCACCACCAGAGCACCAGACCACCTCCGAGCACCAGACCACTAGTTCGAGCACCCGACCACTGGTCCGAGCACCAGACCACTGGTCCGAGCACCCGACCACCAGTCTGAGCACCCGACCACTGGTCCGAGCACTAGACCACTAGTCCGAGCACCCGACCACTGGTCCGAGCACCAGACCACTGGTCCGAGCACCCGACCACCAGTCCGAGCACCCGACCATCGGTTCGAGCACCGACCGCCATGGCTAGTACCGATCGGAGCGCCTGGCGCCTCCTTGACTCGCCCATCCCGTTCGCTGAAGCCACGGGTAACTCACACGCATGTCGTGACCACCCCGCTAGAGCCCTGTAGTGACCCACGTGCCTCGCCATTGCCACCATGTCGCCGTGGCCGCCGGGAAGACCCTACGTGCCACCTAGAAATTGGAAGTCCTGCCCCGAGCTCTGGATGCCCTCGCCGCATCCACACGAAGCCGTAGAAGCCACATCTGCCTAGCACTAGCCACTGGAGGGCCTACGTGCACGGCCTCACCACCGACGAGCACTGCCGAGTCACCGACCGCTGTGGCCAATGCCCTAGAGGACCCCTCGACCTACCCAACATGCCCGCTGGAGCATTGTGACGCCCATGCACACCATAGAGCCAGCCAATGCCGCTGCACCCGTGCCATTCCCGCACACCGGTTGTGCTCGAGTCGCCATTCGCCGTGAGCAGTGACTTAGGATGCACCATCCGTCGCCCTGACTCCACCATTGTAGTCACCATGGCATAGGGAGGCTTTCCCCCACCTCTATTAGATGCCTGAGCCGTTGTGGGAGCTCGCCGGTGAGCACGTCATCGGCGGGAGCGCGCTGTGGAAGAAACAGAGGAGAAGGGGCAAGGTGAGCAGCGCAGCCCTGCACCCGGTGCACATGAGCCGAGCCGAGGAGAAATGACGATGGGCTCGGTCCACCATGGACCCTGCCTTAGGACCATGGACCAGGAGCGCTGGTCCATCGTGAGCCACACGGTGTGAGCCATGCTGTGGACGAAGCCCAATAAGAGCCCACGGCCGTGACGTGGCTGCGCCATAGCACGCCACATGTTCGGCCCGGCTCGGCCCACACCGGCCCGACCCGAGCCCACCAAAGCCCGTTTGAGACCCGGCACGTATTGACCGTTGACTGATCAATGTTGACCGTTGACCTAGCCCCACATGTCAGCAGCACAGACACGCTGGACCCACATGTCAGATGTTGACGTCATGATGACGTCACGAGGGACCCACATGTCTGCGACCCAAGAGCCCCTAGACCCACCTGTCAGCTCGGAACCGAGACGACGACGTCATGCTGACGTCAGCATGCCACGTTGACCAGTGACACCGTGACACATGTTAGCCCAGGATTAATTTAGCCTTTATTCAATTTCAGAAAGGATTTAAACTTCAGGAATTCATAACTAATTCATACGACCTTGGAAAAATACGAGACCAGGACCAAAATTCATCTAAAATCAAGCTCTACGCAATGAACTTATGTTTGAGTGCATTTGACTCTTTTGAATTTTTGTTGCTTCTTTGTGCTACTCTATAGATGTCGCTAACGCGACTATAATGCAAACGTTGTAGACTCGGAGGAGAACCTGATAGATGAGGACCGTGAGTACCATGAGGAGTACGAAGACGACTACACTGAAGGTGCCACATCCCACCTAATCTCGTAGCACCTATTACGCATGGCTAATATAGAACTGCTATTGCTTTACTTTACTATTATAATCATACTATGATAGGACTTGCATGGTAGTATGCTTGCTTGAAAGCCTTTACCTTGGCGCAACCTTACCCCTGCATACCCTGCTATTAGGCTAGACACACGCTTACTGCTATACATTTCATTATTCATACTTCTACTACGCTTATACTACGTGCGTGGTGGATACTGATGTTATCTGGACCATGGGGAGAGTGCTGCGTGTGTGACTTGGATGTGTGGAGGGTGAGGGTTGTGTCGACCAAGTTAGAGTATACGACGAGCCTGGGGCAAGTCTTGCTATGGGATGCTACCTGGGCACCCCTGGAAATGGATACCCGTGGTGGGTAAATGGTATATGAGGTGGACCTGGGTGTGAACCTATGACGGGTGGAGCCCGGGATGGAGGTGCTGTGGTGGCACGATAAATGGAAACCCTGATGGAGACATTCTGGCTTGGTCATCCCTAAGGACATACTAGTACTCAGATTCACCAGAAAGCCTTACGTACCACTCGCCCTATATGGTGCGGGACGGCTGGACTACTTGGTAGGATATTGCCACTACTGCTAGGTTGATAGCGGACAGTGTAAGGAGGTACGGCGCGCGGAGGATTCCTCCCACACCCTTCCGAGACTTCATGGAGACCTTGTGGACCCGGCTCATGACTCACAGTTTCAGCCACCCCAGACTTGACTTGGGGTGAACTAGGGCTGAATGGTAGAGTGGCATTATCCTAGGCTAGCAAGCAGCCGGAATTAGCCTAGTTGACGATGGTCAGCGAGGAAGACGGATCTTGTGGTTATGTAAAACCTCTGCAGAGTGTATGGTTGATCGATCGATACATGTGCCGACTTGTCGGCTATGGACCTTTCCTGGGTTTCGCTTAAACTAGATAGTGAGATGAGTCCTTCTCTTCTTTCCCCGTGAGTGTCGGTCGTAGCTAGGGGCTACGGGCCTTGAGACAGTGCCGAGAGGGAGTTGGGCTGTCGACTGAGCGATGGTATGGTATGGTGATGGTATGGAGAAGGTGGTATGTCGATCCTAGGATCGAAACCTAGCTCTGGAAAGGGAATGGGATGGATTGTGTGTGGGAATGGTGTTAAAACTGGACAAACCACTATTATATACTTAATATGCTAAATGCATAGGAAACCTCAGCCTTATAGGTTCCTTTTGATTATATCCAACTTGCATCCAATTTCCACAAAGCAATGCTCATAGGGTTGGGAGTGGCCAGTACAAATCGTACTGATAAATTTTGGCACACAGGTTCTGCTGAGGAGTATAGCTCCGAGGAGTTTGACGGATGAGGGGTTCGTGCCTACGCTCGAGTTTGGCGATCTTATCTTCAAGCTATTCTGAATGAATGCTACTTTTGATTGTACCAATGCGGCGATGTAATAAATTATGTAATTCCGCACTATTTGTACTCTGATATTATCGTTGTATGGATGTGATATTCGACTGGAATTTGGGTAATATGATCTACAACGATCGTATTACACTTCGACACTGTGGATTTCCCTTCGTGGAAATTGAGGTCGTTTCACTTCTGGTGGGCACAGACGGATCCTTGTATCTTATAGTTAGATGTTTATTTCAATTTCGTTGTTTAAATTTCGCACTCTGAACTTGGTATTATAATAATATATTTTTGAGAACTCTTGTTGTATGAAATGGACTAAGTATTGTAAATTCGTTCTCATTATTGGATTCTGTATAAAAAAACGTGGATTGTTCGAGTTCTTCTTTGGGGTGTGCTCGACGGGACTATCCAATGTAGCCAACTTTCGGGGTGCTTAGTGTCTAGCAGAAGACGAGCGCCTCTGAATGTGTGTTATTTTAAACGGTTCTGCCACACATTATGCGCGATATTATGTGAACAAACACCTGGAAACAATATTTTTGGATCATGGAGCATTGGAGATGTTCAGCTGAAAAAAATGCCACAATTGCTATGGGATGGAAAAAACCACAGCGGATGCTACTGCCGCGGTTGCGGCTCTCTCTCACACATATTAGTGTAGCACATGTGGCTGTTGCTACTTGTAGTACTGGAGAAATACTACAAGCTCACGACTATATTTATGTAGGGCTAAAGTGTCACTAGCGTTTTCTACACCGTCGACTTAGAAAGCATTCAAACATATTTCATATGCAAATAAACTAGTTTCCACCACAAAAAATTAACAAATTTCATAAGTGAAACTATATTAATGCTTAAAAGGCTAAAATTAGCAATATGCTCAAAAACCATCAATAGGAAAAGAATCAAGATGGGAATGGGCCGACCCGGCCCTAGCCATGGACCCAGCCTCATGGCCTCAAGGCCAATTTTAGGGGCCATGGGTCGACCCATTTTTCCTGCATGCTATGGCCTTGATGGCCTACTGGGTAGTCGGCCTAAATATTTTTCTATAATCACAAATTAAATAAGTTTGCAACTGAACCATGATTTTAATTTTATCAATTTTCACTTCCAAAATATAATAATTCCTCAATGTACTTCTAAGCACAGACAATCTTACAAGTTATGACCAATCGTATTTATTAAAAGAAAATAAAGAACACCAATAAATTAAAGGAAAAGTTTATTAATATGAAGAGTAGAATAGGTTCCGGCCTTGACCCATTTTGGAATCTGGGGCCGACCCCTATGACCCATTGACCCTATTTTTATGGTCAGGTCAAGTATCCAATGGGATGACCCGACCTATTCCATCCTTGCCAAAGAACCATGAAAAAGAAAGCCGAAGTCAGATGTTCTTCCGGTAGGAAACCCCTGATAAGATATAATAATAATAAATAAATAAATCAGCGAGGCGGAGAGAAAATAATAGTCTATCTCCTAAATTTTAGTTCATATCTTATCGGATGTTTGGACACATGCATAGAGTATTAAATATAGACTAAAAATAACTAATTACACAGATTGCGACTAATGTGCGAGACGATTTTTTTAAGCCTAATTAGGGCATGATTTGACAACGCGGAACAGCTACAGTAACCATATGATGATGTCGGATTAATTAGATTTAATAAATTTGTCTCGTGGATTACCGAGAACTTCTGTAATTTAGACCAGGCCTGATATATATCCCGTTGAAAAAAGAGACAAAGACTTGCCGAGTTTGTTTATTAACCTTTTCCGTCGCGGCCTCGCCCCCGTTGCTTTGTTTTCCCTCTCTTGTTCTTCCACACACACACACACCCCGTTCCGCGCCCACAAGCTTCCCCCGCGCGGCCGCGCCGCGTCCCGCGTCCCGCACTCCCGCTTCCGCTTCGCTTTCCCTTCCCCACCAAGCAACGCGCAAATCAAAACCCTACTCCGCGCGCGCGCGCGCGCTCTCTCTCTCTCTCCCGCCCGCCTCCATGGACGGCGGCTCCTCCAGCCTCCCCCTCCCCCAACCACCGCCGCCGCAGGTCTACCTCCGCCGCTCCGTGCCGCCGCGCCACGGCCCGCCGGTCCAGGCTGCTCCTAGGGTCCAACTGTTCCGCGCCCCTGCACCCATCCCCATCTTCTCCTCCAAGCCCCTCGCCGCCGTGAGGGTCCCGATTCCTCCTCCTGCTGCTGTTGCTTCAGCTCCCGCTCCCGCGTCGGCCACAGCGCTGACCTCCACCGACCAGCCGCCCCAGCAGCAAGCTGGCACGATGCCCCCGCCTCCGGCTCCAGAGCCTGCGGCGAAGAGGGGACCCAAGACCAAGGCACAGGTGAGTCAATCAAGCTCCCGCGCGCTGGGGTTTTCCTCCCCCCTCATACTTTCGAAGCAGCTAGCTGTTGTTGTTCGAGTTTCGATGTAGCTAAGCTAGCTGTTGTTCGAGTTGATTACGAGCTCGTGCCTCGTGGTCTTTCGGTCTTTTGGTATGCTGCGATGCTCGTTGACGATTATAGTGCTCGATCACTGGCTTGGATCATCCGATGTTCCTCGATGCTATGAATCGATAGATATGCCACCAGTGAAATTGGGGACCTAGCGTGCCCAGCAAATTCTCTGCTTCTTTAGCTTGGCTCCATAATGAATAGAGGTTGCTAATCGAGGGCAATGGCTTAAGTTAACCTATCAAATTCGTTGGCTGTGTAGTCGTCTGTTCCAATGGTTTACTGTATATGGTGATGCAATAAGTCAAATCATTCGGAGTCATTCAGTGGTAGCAGCATTGTGTCATCATGAGTTGGCATATGTGTCTAGGGACTATGATCTGGGTTTGGGTGTCCACTGAAGCTTCAGTTTTCCTCAATGATGTGTACAAGCAGCATTTTCAGCATGCGAAAACTGAATCAGTCGGGTTCATTGGTGGCATCAGCAGGGCTATTTGTGAAGTTGGCTGTTTCAGGAATAGCATCCATGATGCGATTTATCAATTGATAGTTGCAAGTTGCCTGTGCTTGATGAATGTGATTGGTTTGAATAAGACTTTCAGATTATGCTCTGTGGTGCTTCCCATGTTGGAACTGATCTGCAGACTGCACACATTTTTTTTCAGTTCTATGCAAGGCATCGTCGTGTCATTAGCTTAGATCATGCCATTTGGAACAGGTTCTGCAGGAGTAAATGCATAAACAATTGTTGTCGGTTGTCTGTTAAAGTTTAGATCGTTATCTGCATATGTCTAGGGCTTTGGGTTTGAGACCTCATGGTATTTGGCATTATGAAACTGTCCTGTTACTTATAGTGCAGGACTTAGCCACGAATAATATGCAAGGTTTCATGAGTGTGTATGCATTGTCTTTTATGTACCTAACCTAATATGATTGCCGCTCCTTGGAATGAGAGTCTCATACTTTGAAAAATTGGTTTGCTCACTTTTCTTTCTTTTTTAATCTTCTTTAGTTAATTTAATAGTGTACTATTTCTAGACTCATGAATGTATTAGTTGATCTTCAGCAATAATCTAATATATTAAGGTGGCTGCGTGATTTGTTACATTCTTGTTTTATTAGTGTGCTATTGCTGTAGTATGTTTGTTGACAGTCTTCATGTACATATTCCCAATATTGTAGTCGAATGAGCAAAACAGTGGAGAATATTCTCAATCTGTAAACAACATGGTAGAGACTGCGCAAGGGCATGATAAGGAGACTACCCCTGGACCTGTAAAAGCTACCAAGAGGATTAAAAAACTAAAGGCTTCTAAACACAACTTGGGCACCTCAAATTCTGGAGCAATTGAAGGTATGTTGTTGCTAATTTTCTTATTTAACTTACATGTTCTGCATCATTTGTTGGTAAAAGTTCCATGTTGCCATTTCTAATCGGATTTGTTCGTTTAATGGCCATTTATTGGCTTTTACTTGTAGCTGATGGGATCACATTTTTTTATTCAGGAGATGCTGATCCTTCTTTATCTTCATTAAACCACTGCCGCCATGACAGCTCACTAAGTTTGTTCTCCCGTTCTCCCCTGTACCAAATTTAAGATGCTATCTTCGCTTGTTTATTTATCATTAGCTTGTTAACAGGTCTGCTGACAAAGAAGTTCATCAACCTGCTTCAAGGAGCTGAAGATGGGACCCTTGATTTAAACAAAGCAGCTGAGACATTGGAGGTCTGCTTTGGCATAAACAAACACGCCCCCCCCCCCCCCCCCCCCCCCCCCCCCCCCTCCCTATTTTGCATTCCTACTAATCTGGGGGGCAAGTTCCTTGATGTATTGTATTTCTCGATTCTGCAGGTGCAAAAGAGGAGGATGTATGATATAACAAATGTTCTAGAAGGTGTTCATTTAATTGAAAAGGGACTTAAGAATATGATTCGCTGGAAGTGAGTGTCATCTGTTTCTGTTTTCCAGCATATTTTACAGTTATTTATAGCTTCTACTCATGAAATAATATATTGAAAGGGGATTTGACATGTCGAAGCCTAAGGACATAGAATGCCAAATTTCTTCATTGAAGGTACACTATGTTACTTGATTATATGATCCCTACTTTTCATTTCTAGGCCTTTTGGTCTTTGTATGTTGACCGGTTCCTTCTACCTGTAATATTGATGTGCAAGTCTCTTACATATTTGAGAAATAAATTTGTTTTTGCTTGATTATTTTTAATCTTAACACTAGTTTTAACTATTTGTGGAAAATTGTGACCCTCATCTTTTGTCTCTATTTTGTTCACAAATCTAAAATTTAGAAAACAGACATCAGACCATGAACAACCTCCCCTTTCTTAGTGCTGTTAAGCTAGCAGAACAACTTTTTAGTACCCTTTCTTGATTCTTAGTCCAGTTAAGATAGAGAGTACTAAGTTCGGACATTTATGTCGTGGCTTAACTAACATCGTGCATTTTTAATTGTATCATTTAAGGTCAATAGTTACAGAATTTTTGAAATTGAAGTCACTCATCAATACTTCTTCAGTACAATTATATCTAACGTGCTTTGGAGTTTGGAACTCGCCATGCTGGCCACTTTCTGGTATTCATTTGGTCATGTATTCAGGACAGATCAAATGATAAATGTGGCCTCATCTCAATGTCCTGAGTAGCATGCAGTGCAAGTGAATAAGGAAAGTGTTTCAGTAATGTATAATGTGTAGGAACGATTTGGTTGATGCAACCTACATGCTTATGCCTGTAAAGAAAGAAGCCATCAGCCCATCACATCTGTAGACAGAATTTCCTCTTTTGAGGGTATTCTCATGTGCAGCATTTTGGTATTTCCATTGCCATGAAATATTAGTATACCCATCTTCTGACTGTTTACACGTGTTATGGGACGTGGGCCAGTGGCACGCCCGAGGTAGCAAGCCAGCCACATAGTCATGCAAGCCAAGGAGTATCAGGCGCAAGGGAATTAGGATGGTCTGTTGAGGATTATTATATTCTAGATAGATATGATTTGTTAGGGTTAGGTTGGATCTTACTTAAGAGTCTAGCAATCCTCTCTCTCTATATAAAGGGTGGCAGTGTATCAAACAAATCACGCAATGAAAAAGAATTAATTCCAAATCCCCCAATACTCTAGCCTCCCTCCAAGCCGACTTTGCCTGGCAATCTTCCTAGCAATGGTTATCCTCTAATTCTAATGAATACGGTTCATAAAAACACGACACTACATTTGAACAATAGCATTTTGGCCTGCAGTTTTCTGTAGATTTCCATCTAATCCTATGGTTATAACAACTTGGTGTGTTTTGATTATCTGCAGGAAGAACTTGAATCTCTCTATGATGAAGAGTTCAGGTTGGATGACGAAATAAGGTAAGTTCTTTCCATGAGAGTAACAAGAAAATGAGATGCCTCCTGCTTCCTTCTTTTTTACCTCCTCCCTGCCTTTTGATTAGCAATTGCTGGTGTGCAGGGAAGCAAAAGACAAAATACAAGCCCTCACCCTAGACGAGGATAAAAGAAAGTAAAATTCTAATCTCTTGTATCTGCAATAATTTTATGGATGTATAGTCAGCTGAGTCCTTCAATCTGTCTGATTAGGTTGTTATATCTTTTGAAGGAAGATATAAATAAGATTCCTCACTTTCAGGTTAGAACTTGTCAGAACAAACTTTTCTTTCTTGCAAACTATGAAATTATGTCAACAAGATTCCCATTTACTGCAGGGATCCACTGTTATCGCTATAAATGCTCCTCACGGAACTTGTGTTGAAGTTCCAGACCCTAATGCGGTACACAATCCTCATATACCATTAGCTACATAGTAGTAGACTTGTAAGTGAAAAAAGGTCTTTGTGATTCTAACACTTATTATTTTGTTACCAGGATCAGTACATGTATGGGAATCTGGGTTTGCAAGAGAAGCACTACAAAATTGTCCTGAGAAGTTCAATGGGTCCTATTGATTGCTATTTGATAAGGTAAGCTACTGATAAATGTTTTAATTGTAGAATTCTGTCCTGTGTTCTCTGTCTTGAAAATGCTAATTTGTAGCCAATTTTTATGTTTCCCCACCAGTGACCGTCAGGAGATATTTAACCCAGACCAGCTGGTGGCAGCAGACAGATTAGAACCTGCAGTTGCTACTGATAGTTCTCAAGCTTTGCAGCAGATGGATTGTGATCCAAATCAGGCACCGGAAAAGGAATGGAGCAATGGTGGCTGCATGCATACAACAGAACCATCCAGAAAGCAAGAAAATGGCATTATGAGAATCGTTCCATCAGATTCCGATGTAAGGAATCCTACTCCACATCAGACATCATGGCAGTCTTGTTAACATGATGCTTAGAGTTCTTGCTTTTGCAGGCTGATGCTGATTACTGGCTCGCTTCTGTCGTTGATGCTAGTATGACAGATGCATGGGGCACATAGTGGACGGATCCTCAGACTTACGGCTCTAACATGTCCCTTAGACAAAATAGAATGAGTCTGCACTGCACAATTGCATTGGGGCTGGATCAGTAGGATACCTTTAATCTCCATGCTCTGGCCCCCGTTAACCAACAAAGCAAAAGGATATATGGTAGGCAGTAAATCTTGTACATTGGCAGCATAATTGTAGTTGTTACTCTGTTTCATCGACAGTTCAGATAGAATCAGCAAGTGCGGTAGGTCTCAGCTTAAACTTACCATTGGCCTTCGCTTTTCTTTGAACGGACTGTGTATAGCAAGTTAGAGGGCAGCACAGTCTGAAAGAAGGCCGTCAGTGTATGTTATGTTATCTGGTCTTCTTTTATCTGAAGAGCAGTAATATTGTACATCCTGACTATCACCAGTCAATTACCAATAACAGATCTATAGAGCTTATACAATTGTTTTACATGATTTCTAGTCTCGTTTATGAATGCATTGTTGTTGTTGTTGTTGTTTCTGAATGCATTGGATGTACGGTCTCGTTTGGTGCCTTGCTAAACTTGTCATAGAAGCTGTTTTTATTTCTTTCTATTTCTACTGTGGATCCAAACTTTGCTCCTGTTCTGTGTCTTTGGTACATTTTGTCTTTGCATTGATGCCATATGGCCCTGGTCATCTCAAGTTGTGTTATGTTGGAGCTTAAAACTGTGATTCTGTTTGAAGCTATGTTGTATGTATATGCCTTTTTTCTTTTGCTTGTTCCTGTATATTGAACAGCATACTATTTATCTCAAATTCGATAGGTCCTTTCAGATCACATATGGCACCATATTTTCTTTCTTTTTTGGCACCTTATCATCACCAATTTCATCATACAGTATCCGTAGCTTCCAAATTGCCTGCTGGTTCGTTGGCCAATGAACCAATTTCATCATATAGATTTATTTATATTTAACAAGCATAAACCTAAATAAAATCTATAACTAAGCTATACATGATCTAATGAGTATGAATTTTTACTACAGTTTAAGCATACAATAATTAACCCATCATAAAAATTTCACCATAATTGGACCATAGAAATTGTAGTTATGAATTATTCCATTTAATTACAGCTAAAGCTACAGCAAAAATTTTGTACTAAAGCATACCATATTATATGTTTACTGTGTAGATCTACTCATGTGGAGTCTAACAAAATTGGATTTTCTATTTTATGATTTTTCTATGATTTATTATAATTTTTTAAAGATTCGGCCGAAATAAATAAAAAAGAAAAAGACAAAACCATATTTAAAACCGCTTATAACAGGGCCTGGGAGGTAGGATGGACGGTTTTAAAAGTTGAGGGAGGTGTTTTGCCCGGTTTTGAAGTTTGGGAGAAAAAGCGGACTTTCGCCAAACGGAGGTAATAAGGACTTTTTTCGTTCCACAACTAGTATAGGATACAAAGCTTTTGTGACCGGTTTGGTTTGAGGATGAAGTGCGAGAACAAATGTCTGGCTGCCAACATGGCCATGTCGCTTAATCTTAAGCTGGCCAGACGAACTGGTGGCTTGCAACACCGTACCAGTTGTAGCACCGATCAAAATATAACAGATCGCCGGATTTTGGCTGGGAAATCAAGAAATGTGTATAGCAGGAAATTATGGAACGAGTTAAAAAAAACAACAACTTTACCAAAGAGTCGTTATATATTTTCGCGCGGTGCTCTCTGCTCACTCACAGGCGTATTCGTGTTGGCCGCGCTACGCCTAGTAGGTGCCAAAACAAAGAGACTAGTAACAAGCAAAAGGCATTTGCCTGCCACGTCTCATAATCACAGTGTATATAGGGCGTGTCTCAGAATCACTGCCTTGTCCTCGTGCCGCATGGACAGATCTATATACACTACTGGATGCGGACGCACCACAAAATATCAAAAAATCAATAATTATGATCAAATTTTCACCATATTAATACCTTATACGGTAAAATCATATGTACCCGTAAGACAAAGCACCCTCCCTCGCTCTAGCCCCACCCCTAGGTGTGTGTGGGCTAACAACTGCGTAGCCTCTAGTGGATCACTCATGTACTGTACGTATGCCATGCATGGGGTAGGTAGTACGGTAACCATGAGCACGACGGCACCGGCACCACAGAACGAATCACAGAGAGAGGCTCCCATGCAAAGGCCGAAAGCGACGTGTACGTGAAGTGGAGTGGAGAATCTAGCCGAGCCGCTCGATCGCGATCGGCGCGGAGAAAGACACGGCCGGGTGCCGCCCCTCTTTTCCTTTTCGCCGCGCCAGGTCTTTGTGGTCTGTGGACATGAGCGTCGCGGGGCTCACGGCCATGCGACGGGAATCGCTTTTTCTCGCCGCCTGGCCTGGGGTGAGCGCGCGTCGCGACATCCACCGTCGACGGGAGGGAGCACAGTTTTATGCTGATTCCGTGATTCGAAGGACCTTTTATTTTTTTAAAAAAATACATTGAAATCAACACTTCCTTTTATTTTCTTATTATTACATGTGTCGATATCCCCGTACATATAAGCACTAGGTATCCATATGATATGTTTCTTCCCAAATATACCCCCTCGGCCCCAAAAAGATACTTCTAAATCATGCATGTTAGGTACTTAGGTTAAAATATATAGATTCTAACCGAATTTATATTTAAAAATATATCAAAATTTATATTATACTAAATAAGTATCGTTACATTTGTCGTGATATACACATTCTCTTTTTTCCATAGTAATACCTGTCGATAGTATTTTTTTATAAATTTAATCCAACCTAAAGTAGTTTGACTGGATCTAGGATATATTGCATTCTTTTTGAAAACTTCACCATGATCACTTCCATGTTGGCAGTACCAAATGTCAATGCATCCATCAAAGCAAGGGAAAAACTGCACTGAAGGTACAAGTGTACGAGTGGTCAAGGGCACATTTGATTGACTAGATGACGGCTATGTTACTATTGTGTTTGTAAATAATAATTTATATGTTTTATTACTACCCCTTCCACTCACAGATAAGTGATTTTGTATAATATATTATGTTTTGTTATTCAACCTGACATTCAAAAGCAGTCTCGTTAATGTATATAAATTTTCTCTTTGTGCTGTGCATAAAAATAATACTCCCTCCATTTTCTAAATAGTCAGTCATTTTGTCTTTTACTAGGTATTTACTCCCCCGTCATGTAATATAGTGCATTCTAGCATTCAAAATTTGTCTTCAAATATAATGCATTCTAGGGATAAAAACTAATTTTACATTAAATACTTTCCATTTATCAAATAATCACCATTAATCACGTTGATGATAGCGTCTGATTAGAAAATAAAATGAGGATACGTGCGTCTTTTATGTTCTCTCTTAATTTGTCTTAAAATTCCTAGAATGTACTGTATTACAGGACAGATGTAGTAGCTTTTACTAGGTATTTACTCCCTCTACCCTGTTTTAATAGTCGTTTTAGCTTTCAAAAACCTAGTTCAACGAAGATTTTTTGGACCTGGACGTTGCGTGTGTCCATATGCATGGAGGAGGCCTGTGAATGTAGACATATTAAAATGGGACAGAGGGAGTAGATTCTAGACATAATATATATGTAGATGCATAGCAAAATCTATTTATCTAGAATAGTCAAAACATCTTAAGGTTTAGAATGGATGGAGTATATCATAACAAAACTAGGTGTTGGCGTACCCAGTGCAGAAAGCTACTCCCTCTGTGGAAAGGTGTCAGTGACAAGCCTTACCCTCGCCTGTGCAATGCGAGGAGACTGCGACTCGAACCTGAGACCTTCTGGTCACAGGCGGTAAGACTCTACCGCTTGCACCAGGCCCGCCCTTTATAACAAATCTAGGTGTTATAGAGATCGCGTCTCAATTGCAATGTATGTCACTTATTTTGTGGCTGATAATGCATTTGATTTTATTAGATAGTGACATGACATTCAAATAAGAAAAAGAAAAATAAACAAATTAAACATGAGAGTAATGTCGATGCGGGATCCACAGGATACCCCGCAAGGGAGAGAGAAGATCTAGTCCAACTAGGATTCTTCCTATGTAATCTTAGTAGTAGAACTATTAAGTAATCCTACTAGGAAATCTCATTGTAAACCAACTAGGACTCTGACCTCCTGACTATATAAAGGAGGGCAGGGCTCCTGAGAGAAGAGGACGACAATTGTACAACACAACATATCACAATCAATCCAACGCAAAGGCTAACGCCGACTGGACGTAAGGTTATTACTCGATCTACGATCGAGGGCCTGAACCAGGATAAATTGACTGTCTCTTGTGTTAACCATTGAGTTCAGCATACACCGAAGCCTGAACATACTGCCCCGGATACCCCCGTGGCAGGCTATCGGTGGTGAAACATCGACAGCTGGCGCGCCAGGTAGGGGCTTTCGGTGACTTTGCATCCAAGAGCTCGATGGACCTCGACAACATAATCTTCCCGACGGGATCAACTTTTATCTTTGGCTCATGGATCTACGAGGCAGACAACAACGGCAAGCTTCAGGGCCATCTCCTCAAAGATCCAGATCATCATAAAGAATTTCCTATTTCAACAACTACGACAAATCAGCTCACTAGAAGATTCGCGCAGCTCATAGTATCCGATTCAAATCAGATTTCACGGCCACGCGTATCCGATTCGAATTCAAGTTCCAAGGCGAAGTTTTATCCGAGTGCTTTCAAGAAACCGAGTTCTTTTTTGGTAAGATTCCAGAGCACAACCCAAAACAACTCGGATTACCCTCAGAGTTCTTTCAAGAAGTCGAGTTCTTTTCCATTTGGGCTCGACAACATAGCAAAATCCTATCAGGGACAGTTCAAAAGATCCTTTAATCCAATGTTCGGGATACCACTGACAGGAGCCCAGGAGGGTCTCGTGCTAACGATAACATCGCAAGACTGTATCATCCACTGGCTAGGTTCCGTTCCTGAAGATAGCGGAACCCAACTAGTCGGCACAACAACAGCAGCTATTCTACCTTACCAAGAAGGAGACTCGATCTACGACATTGAGGCATCTACTAAAGTTATCAGCGACTCCGACAGCATGAGAACTAACGCCAATAACAGAACGGCTCACGCACGAGAAGTGCTCATGGTTCGACGTCCTCGGTCACCATTAAATCCCCCGGAAGCACCCGATATTAGGTCATCAGATGAATCAGAATCCAACATATCACCCTTTGCCTAGGGCTACGATGGAGAAACCGAGAGTCAGAAACAAGCTAGAGAAAGAAAAAACAAGTTGAAGCAAGGGCGCCAACACTGTGCTAGGCAACGCAGGGAAGCTTGGATCAGATATGAGTCAGAGTTGGTTGAGTACGACAAAAGAAAATTGCAGCGAGAAGTCGAAGGAAGACGCACGGCAAATACGCCTTACGATAAGATTCGAGAAGCATTAGAAGAACTCGGAGCAACTTTACATCCTGGTGAGAAGTATGAACGGCTCCAGGACTTGCTCCGATCAACGATCCCGAGAACGCATGAAGAGAGAGCTCGATCAAGACTACCTGCCAGATCAACAACCCACAGGCAAAAAGATCAAAATCAAAGGAAATCCGCTTTCGAAAGACTTGGACCGAGTGGAAGCCATGACGGAGGAAGTAGAAAGGAACATAATCAAGGCCACCGATTTGAACGACCAAGGAAGACCAGGAGTAGGGTGCCTACCCAGACAACCTCACAAGATTATTCCCATCAAAACAACAGTTGGCCAGAAGAAGGTGCCGAATCCGAATTCAAAGAAACCAGAACACACGACAGATTCCCCTGTTTCGCGAACAGGCTTGCATTGGTACGATTACCTCACAAATTCAAACCGTCTAACCACTCCAAGTATGATGGCAAAACTAAACCAAGGCAATGGCTTAGAATATATTCACAATCAATTGAACTAGCCGGAGGAGACGACGATATCAAAACCCTGTTCTTTCCCATGGCACTGGAAGCCATGCCCCTCCAATGGTTCGACAAACTGAATCCAGGATCTATCAGAAATTGGGAGGATTTGCAAAGAGCTTTTTGTGAGAATTTCGCAGGAATCATTACACACCCAATCACTCATGCAGAACTAAAAGGACTCAAGCAAAAGGGAGGTGAAAGTCTCAGAAATTACTATCGACGATTCGGTGAACTACGAGCTCAAGTGCATGACATAATCGAACGAGAAGTAATTGAAGCTTTCTCTCACGGAATCATGGCTAGGTGGCAATTTCAAGACTTCTGCAAAGAAAATCCGAGAAACAATGAAGAATTTAGACGAACAGTAGAAAAAATAATTACTGCAGAAGAAAAAACACGAGAGAGGTTCCCGGACAGAAGCAACCCGGACAACTCGGACAAGCAAAATCACCGAAATAGCAGACATCAAGAAAGAAAACGTAGACCAGACAATACTGTGGCAATGGCCGACAAATCAAAGAAGTTTTCCAAACCCAGAAGATATGATGACATTGAAAACATATGTTGCCCATTGCACCCTAATGGGAGGCACACCATCAGAAATTGCTACACTTTCAATGATCGATACACAAGAAAAGATAGTAAGGAAAACACCAAAGAGGACAATCAGAAAAGAGATGAAGACAACCACGAGGACAAAGGATTCCAAAAACCCAGGGGAACGGTAGCAGTGATCTTCTCAGGGGCTCTGGATTGCAGAAGCAAACATCAAGAAAAACTAGCACTACGGACCATTATGACAGCAGAACCGGCTACCCCAAGATATCTCAATTGGTCACAGTATCCTATCCAATTTACCAGAGAAGACCAATGGACTAGCGTGGGAAACGCAGGCCACTATCCACTGGTTCTAGATCCAACTATTGCTGGTATGACCGTCACCAAAGTACTAATCGATGGGGGAGCTGGACTCAACATCATCTTTTCATAAACTCTAAGGAAAATGGGACTACAACTCGCCGGGATGATCACGCCAACAAGCACACCTTTTTACGGAATAGTACCTGGCAAAGCAGCCATGCCACTCGGACAAATTACTTTACCTGTTACTTTTGGAACTCCTTCAAACTACCGAACAGAGTTTATCAAATTTGAGGTCACTGACTTCGATTCGTCATATCATGCAATCCTCGGACGCCCAGCACTGGCCAAATTCATGGCAATACCACATTATCCGTACTTACTGCTTAAAATGCCAGGACCCAACGGTATCCTTTCTCTTCGAAGTGATTTGAAGCGTGCTTTTGACTGTGACGTTCAGGCGATCCAAATTGTAGCTAAAGCACAAGCCGACAATGGAAGAAAAGAAATAGCCGCAATCGCTGCAGAGACAAGCCAAGAAGAATTAGAAATACCGGCTAAAAAGCCCAGCATCATCGCACCACCAAAAGAAGCCGACGTCAAGCAAATCGACTTAGGCATAGGCGATACCTCCAAGACAACAACCATCAGTGCTCACCTCTCGGCAAAATAGGAACTCGCGCTTACCAACTTTCTTCGAGACAACAAAGATATCTTCGCTTGGAAGCCGGCCGACATGCCAGGAGTCCCAAGGGAGTTGGCTGAGCACAGAATTGATGTTAATGAAAGCTCCAAGCCTGTAAAGCAACAGCTACGACGATTCTCACCCGACAAAAAGGCAGCAATTAAAAAGGAAATAACAAAACTGATGGCAGCCGGATTCATCAGGGAAACCCTTCATCCAGACTGGCTAGCAAACTCAATCTTTGTGCAGAAGAAAAACATGGACGAGTGGCGCATGTGCGTCGACTATACAGATCTCAACAAACATTGCCCAAAAGATTCGTTCGGGCTACCACGCATTGACCAGATAGTTGACTCAACAGTAGGATCTGCACTATTATCTTTTCTCGATTGCTATTCAGGGTATCACCAGATCGCACTAAAAGAACAAGACCAGAGCAAGACATCTTTCATCACCCCGTTTGGTGCCTACTGCTACAAGACCATGTCGTTTGGACTAAAGAATGCTGGCGCCACGTACCAAAGAGCTATCCAAACTTGCCTTGGGAATCAAATCGGTGAAAATGTGGAAGCATACATGGACGATGTAGTGGTGAAAACAAAGAACCCAGACACTCTGATTGAAGATTTAAAGCAAACCTTCGAAAACTTGAAGAGATGGAGATGGAAATTGAACCCAAACAAATATGTATTTGGAGTTCCCTCAGGACAACTACTCGGATTTTTGGTCAGTCAGCGCGGGATCGAAGCCAGCACCAAGCAAATTCGAGCTATAACAGAAATGGGCCCACCTAGAAGTATCAAAGATGTGCAGAAACTAACAGGATGCATGGCGGCCCTCAACCGTTTCATATCAAGACTCGGAGAAAAGGGGTTACCTTTCTTTAAACTACTAAAGAAGACGGATAAGTTTGAGTGGACAATAGAGGCCGACGAAGCTTTCAAAAAACTTAAAGAATACCTCACCTCGTCGCCTGTCTTGACACCTCCAAAGAAAGACGAAGATATGATGCTATATATTGCGGCGACTTCTACCGTAATCAGCACGACAATAGTCATAGATAGAGAAGAACAAGGGCGCGTGTATAAAGTGCAACGTCCCGTATACTACATCAGCGAAGTATTATCAGAATCCAAAATCTGGTACCCGCATGTACAAAAACTACTCTACGCTCTACTCATCACCTCACGCAAGCTTCGCCACTATTTCGAAAGCCACAAGATTACTGTGGTGACAGATTTTCCACTCGGAGACATCCTACACAATAAAGATGCCACGGGGCGCATATCTAAGTGGGCAGTTGAAATCGGAGCTCTTAACATCGATTTCACCCCGCGGAAAGCAATCAAATCTCAAGCCCTCATCGATTTTGTGGCCGAGTGGACAGAGATTCAACAGTCTTTATCAGATACAATCCTTGACCACTAGAAGATGTACTTTGATGGATCACTCAAACTAGGCGAGGCCGGTGCAGGCGTTCTCCTCATTTCTCTAGAAGGAAAACAACTCAAGTACGTCCTTCAGATATTATAGCAAGCTACAAATAACAAAGCAGAATATGAAGCCCTCATCCACGGGTTACGAGTGGCAATTACTCTCGGAATAAAGAGATTACTCGTATACGGCGATTCAGCAGTAGTCATCAACCAAGTCAACAAAGACTGGGATTGCACCAAAGAAAACATGAGTGCTTACTGTGCTGAAATATGGAAACTTGAAAAACATTTTCAAGGATTAGAAATTCTACACGTCCTACGCAATTCCAACATTGCAGCAGACGTCCTCGCCAAGCTCGGATCAGATAGAGCGAAGGTTCCACCCGGTGTATTCATAGAAGAGCTATCAGTTCCCTCTATCAAACAACCCGATGAAACAACCCATGAAATTCAGGCTAAAGGAGTTCAGATCTTGATAATCAACACTTCATGGAGCCAAGTTTTCATCGACTACATCAAAGAAAATAAATTGCTAGCAGATAAAGCAGAAGCCACCCAAGTTGTTCGCAGAAGCAAAAACTACGTTCTAGTAGGAGATAGACTTTACAGAAGAGCAGCATCATCAGGAGTACTCCTAAAATGTGTCTCATTTGAAGAAGGAAAAGAGATCCTAGACGAAATACACTCAGGTTGCTGTGGAAATCATGCTGCTTCAAGAACACTAGTTGGCAAAGCATTTCGCACCGGATTCTACTGGCCAACCGCTTTGAAAGACGTAGAAGAACTTGTCAGAAAATGCAAAGGTTGCCAAATGTTTGCAAGACAAGCCCATGTGCCAGCTCACAATCTTATCTGCATCTCACCCGCTTGGCCTTTTTCCTGCTGGGGGCTGGATCAAGTAGGACCTCTGAAGAAAGCAAAAGGCGGCTTCGAGTACATCTTTGTAGCAATCGACAAGTTCACCAAGTGGATTGAATACAAACCACTCGCAAAATATAGCGCAGCAAAAGCAGTCGAGTTCATCCAAGACATTATACACCGCTTCGGGATGCCCAATCGAATCATCACAGATCTAGGTTCCCCCTTCACAGCTACGGAATTCAAAAGCTAGGCACAAGACTGTGGTTTCAGTATAGACTACGCATCTGTTGCACATCCAGAAGCCAACGGACAAGTAGAAAGGGCTAATGGACTCATACTAGCTGGATTAAAACCAAGATTATACGAAGAACTAGTGGACTATGGAGCCAAGTGGATTGAAGAATTGCCTAAAGCAGTATGGGGGCTACAAACTCAAATGAGCAGAGCAACAGGCTACTCACCTTTCTTCCTAGTTTACGGGATAGAGGCCATACTACCTGCCGACTTGATCTGGACATCACCAAAGATAGAACAATACGATGAAGGAGAAGCAGAACACACAAGAAGATTAGAACTCGACAGCTCAGAAGAAGTCAGAATAAACGCTACCCTCCAATCAGCCAGATACCTACAAGGTTTAAGATGACACTACAACAAGAGTACCCATCCTCGATCATTACAAGTCGGAGACTTAGTGCTAAGAAGGATACAAAAGACTGATGGACGACATAAGCTACTCAGTCCAAGGGAAGGTCCATTCATTGTCACAAAAGTCACCGGACCAGGCACATACAAGTTAATAACCGAAGATGGAAGAGAAATCAGCAATACATGGCACATCAGCCAGCTAAGAAGATTCTATGCGTAAAAACAACTCAAGAGAAAACGGATATGCAAGTCACAAGGGACCAACTTTAACAATCAACAAAGGACAATATTCTTCGACAACATACGTATTAGTTTATATTCATGATCAATAAAGATGATATTCATCCACAGCATCTTTTGTCATGACTTTCAATGAGTTGTTGCAATGAAACAAAAAGCAAAATGGCTGAAAACATGCCTGAGCATCCCGGCCGAGAGCAAAATAGCTGAAAAGATGCTTGAGCCCGCCGATGAGGGTAGCTAAAAGCTAACACCCGAAACAAAAAGCAAAATGACTGAAAACATGCCTGAGCATCCCGGCCGAGAGCAAAATAGCTGAAAAGACGCTTGAGCCCGCCGATGAGGGTAGCTAAAAGCTAACACCCGAAATAAAAAGCAAAATGGCTGAAAACATGCCTGAGCATCCCGGCTGAGAGCAAAATAGCTGAAAAGACGCTTGAGCCCGCCGATGAGGGTAGCTAAAAGCTAACACCCAAAACAAGAAGCAAAATAGCTGAAAACATGCCTGAGCATCCTGGCCAAGAGCAAAATAGCTGAAAAGATGTTTGAACCCGCCGATGAGGGTAGCTAAAAACTAACACCCAAAACTAGTCGACCGAAATTAAGCTTAAAAAGACCCTCTAGCTCTTCGTTTCGAAAAGCAAGAGGCTCGGGGGCTACATCTAGATAGGAATACTCTTTTCCTCAGAAAAGCACAAGCGCCACTCAAGAAAGCACTCGGATACCGAAGTTTGTCAAGGCAACATTCAATGCCAAGTCGTTTTACATAGCGCAGACGAAAGGTTATCAACACAAAGATCTACACCTAACAAGTCTGCCGAAGTTTGCCAAGCGCGGACAAGGTACTCGGCGGATCACAAAAGAGGAAGAAGAGAAAAGTACTCGACAAATCGAGGGATTTCATCAGGATAACACACAGAGTTGAGCAGAGACGAAAACAGGACAAAGTACTCAGCAAGTCAAGTAAATCCGACCACACCCGGGCAAAGAATACATCAACAAAAATAAAGAATCTTCATTTTAAGAGGAGTGTAATATTACAAGAGGCTGATCAATTGGATCAGGCATTGTCATCAGGAAGGGAAATATCAATGTTAAGACTGTCTACAACCCTACTGGCTAAACCTTCGACCTCAGACTCCATCCTCTCAACAGCATCAAGGTATTCTTGGCTATCAGCTTCCTCCGCTATCTTGGACAGAGGCGCCTCTGGAGCAAGGACCTGGACCTAGGCCAGCACATTCTTGGTACATACTTGAGCGCACTTCTTCGCGAACTCTTGGAAATGAGTCAGAATCCGAGGAATGAACTGAGCCCAAGATTGCTCGTCATCCGCTACAGTCCGGAGAACATCAGCTACTGAACGAAAAGATTTCCACAAAACGTTCCAATTTTCAGTAGCCGTCGCCAGTTTCCCAGACAAGCCTTCAATAGTTTTTTGGGCCTACACAAGATCTCTGTCAGCTCCACGCCTAATTAGCTTAGCAAGGGTGAGTTCTTCCTCAGCACGAGTAATTACCTCCTCAGCCTTGTTATGATTGGAGCGGACAAGAGCCTTCATTTCATCGATACTCTCCGAGAGCTTCTGCTTCTCAACTCGGAGAACTAGACAAGACACCTAAGAACAAGTCAGCAAAAAAAGAAGTCAAAATACAAGAAGAAACAGGCAGAACCCGCGACACCTTTGCATTCATTCTTCACAGACTCCACCACGGCATCTCTCTGCTTCTCCGTCTCCACTACCTGGGCATGAAGGGTCTTCTCCTCCTTTTGGTGCATTTGACGCTCTGTCTCCAACTCAACCCGGAGAAGGTCGAGATCGGCTTTCAGAGCGTCCACCTCAGAAGACAACTTTCTCTCATTTTCAGATGAGAAAAAGAAGCCAGAATGATCACGAGAAAAAGACTGAGCAAAAAGAGGCAAAGAGAAACAAGGCATAAGGACAGAAGAAAAACAAGCACGCAAAAAAGGAGTGGCAGTAAAACCTACCTAGAGCTTTTCACCAAAAGAAGTCACGAGGGTCGACAAGCTCCCCCAGGCTGTGGTCAGCTCCGATAACCGATGGGTGGCATCGAACTGTTGCACCACGTCATCGGAAAAAGAGGGACCACCGGAAACAAGAGAAGGGGAAGGAGAGGCCGGCTGGGGCGAAGAAGGAGCAACCAAAGCAACCTCCAGGGAAGCCGGAGCCAAACCCTCAGAAGGACCCGGCACGACGGCCACAGTCACCTCCGGAGTGGCCAAGTCCGCAACTTCGCCAGGTACCTCCGAAGCCCCCGCATCAACCTCATCGACAGAATGTTGTGAGTCCTGAGGCTCGGAACTCGTTGGCACGGTGAGAGGCAGAGAAGAAGTCGATGAAGAAACAAGAGAAGACGAAACACTAAAAAGTGATAAAAGGAAGCACCGATAAGAACCAGAAGAAGGAAGATAGAAGCCAAAAAAGATAAAAGCCAGAATCTACTCACCCGACCACTTTCTTCTTCGCAAAGCCAAAAGAAGGCCTCGTAGGGGGAACCACGACGGTGAAAACATCCCCGCCACCCGACGACGGGAGCGGGATAGCCGACAACGGAGCCGCGGAAGAAGTCGGGGCTGGAGGAGCGGTAGAGCTCGGTACCGAGGCTACCAAAGAACTCAGCACCGGAGCTTCAGAAGAAGTCAGCACGGGAGCCTCGGAAGAACTCACACCCGACCTCCGATTACTTCAAAAAGTTCAAGACTAAAAGTCAAGACAAAGAAGAGAAATTCAATGCAATAGGAATATGAAAAACAACTCACCGCCGCATGATGAGGGGTACTTCATCATCCTCTTCTTCCTTAGCCAAGGAAACCAGAGCACCTGCTGAAAAGAGGATAAAAAGTACTCAGTTCAAGAGAGAAACAGGAAAATAAAGGAACAAAGAGTATTAAATGTGCTCACCTAAGAGCATGCTAGCAACAACTGGAGTACCTGAGGGAGTACTTGGTTTGCAAGGCTTCTTGGAGATAGGTAGGCCAGATGAAGACCCATCCGTTCACCCCCTCTTCGGGACACTACGAGGACCGCGAGGGACTAGATGAGGAACATATTCTTCATATACATCAACAAATCCAGAAGAAACCCCAGGAAGGGCGGTAGAGGTTTGGGACTTACTAATTGCAGAAGTTCCAGCAAGTTTATCCCCAGTCTCTGCCACGGCGGGGAGAACATCAAGAGGGATCGGGTCGACAAAGTTCCGCCCAAGCTCCTGCGAAAAAGGATAAAACACCGAGACAAAGAAAAACTAAGCAAGAATGGATGCAGCAAGAGTACATAAAGTACTCAAACAAAAAGATAGACAACTCACAGCTGGGGGCGGGTTGTTGGCTGAGAACTCGGAGACAGCAGGAGGAATGACGCTCACTCCTTTCAGCATCTTCTGGAGACGCTCGAGTACCTCCTCACCGGTCAGCTCAAGAGCTGGGACCATGCATGAAGGATCCTCGGCCCCAGAATACTCAAAGCCAAGATGCTCCCGCTCTTTCAAAGGCTGAACCCGGCGACGAAGAAAGCTCGAAACAATACCGAAGCCAGTCAAACCCTATTGTTTCAGCATGCTAATCCTATCAAGGAGTGGCTGGATCACTTGAATCTCAGTAGGTGACTCAAGCTTCTTGTCACATCGGTCATTCACCACAGGACCAGATCCAGAGTGGACAACGAGGGAAGGGATCAAATTGGCAGCGTAAAACCACTCGGCACGCCAATCTTTTACAGAATCGACCAGGTCATAGTCAAAAAACTTAATCTTGAGACCTTGGCGAAACTGAATCCTGCAACCGCCAAGAACGCTGGTTTCTTCGTGGCGGGGTTGAGGTTTCAAACGAAAGAAAAAGCGAAAAAGAGATAGAGAAGGAGGGATTCCAAGGAAAGCTTTACAAAGATGAACGAAAATAGAAAGATGGAGAACGACATTGGGAGTTAGATGGTTCAGACTAACCCCGAAATAACCGAGAAACTGATGAAGGAAGGCGGAAGCAGGAAGGCAAAGTCTAGCGCGGACAAAGGAAACGAAGAGGACAATCTCACCAGGACCCAGAGCTGGAACCCGATGCTTGCCCGGAACTCTCCATTCAGCGATGACTTTGCTTTGGATCAAGCCATCGCTAACGAGCTCACGCAGCTGGTCTTTGCTTGTTGTTGGAGCTGGCCAAACCTTCTGAGCAGCCCTCATGGCCACGAACTCCTGGTTTTCGATCAAAGAAAGGGATGACTCCTCATCCACGAAGGTCGCCTGAGACTTGCTTGTGGTTTTCTTCTTTCCCATGAACTAGCGGAAGCAAAAAGGCACTAGGGAAGATGAAGCTAGGATGGTGGTGCTCGGGTGACGACGATGATGACGGCGACATATTTCTGAAAGCTAGGGTTTAAAGGCAGGAGCTAAGCAGCAAAGGAAAGGAAGATGAAAGGTCTTTAAATAGATTTTTCAGTAATAAAAATGGCCCACTAGGCCCGTTAAAACACAGTGTGAGAACACAACGGTCCATTTACCGACGCAGCTAAAACGACAGAGGGCACGAATCCACACAACGGTACAAACCAACGGGCAGATTTTAGACTTATCCATCCAGCACCACGGCAGGGTTATCAGATCGCTACAAGAACAACTCGTCAAACCAAGAAGAAAGAAAGGGCTACCTTGCAAGGAACAAAGGAACCCGGTTATTTAAAGAAAGAACTCGGTAATCTCATGAACGACAGGGATCACAACAGAAAAGTAAAAGACAACTCAGAAGACAAGATTCGTTACATTATAAGCGACTTCAAAAATAGAAGATTACAAATCTTACAAGATCCAACGAACTCGGCACCACGAAAAGCAAAGTAGCAAAGAGGAACACGGACACGGCTAGGCTCTGGAACGACTATGTGTCCCAAATTGCTACTCGGAAGGACAAACCGCCATCAGCTACACTGTTTTCTTCAAAGGACGGACACAGTGCATCCAAGGTGGAAATCGGCAGCACGACAAGACAACATGGAGCAGAGAAGGCCGGCGGGCATCTGTCTACCCAAGACCGATGTGATGCTAGATATGATGTTGATCTGCACCGGACAGTCTCAGGACAGGCGATGAGGATCAACCCAGAACTACCCGATGAAGAAACGAAGCTCACATCACAAGACTTCCTCCAACTACCGCCACGTACATCCTGGCACAATGCTGTCGCGGGATTAGCCTACCTCTAATCCCTATCACAAGACTTCCTCCAGCTACAACAAGACACACAGGAACTACAAAATATGCCTGAGGGCTGCTCTACTTCACAAACTACCATGTTCATGACCACGAAGGTTTCAACAAATGTCCAATGGATGAAAACAAGCACTCCGGGATAGTATTTATAGACCAAAGGAGCGGCGCACATGGACTAGGAGTACCAACAAAATAAGCCTAACAAAGGACACAGTGAAAAGACAGGACTCAATAATGGATGACTCAGGCGAGAGAAAACAGTACTCGAAGACGGGCATATTCGGAAGAATATACCAGCACATTACAACCCGTGAACAAAAGGCATTTACACTCAACCACCACCATACAACTACATCTGACAACAGCAGACTATCAAAGAATACGCCAAGACCTCACATCCGAGTTCTTCCTGAACAAAACAACACGGATATACGCTCGGGGGCTCGGCCAGCATCATAGCTTAATCAACACTAAGCTAGGGAGCTCGGCCTTCATTTCAACTACTCCCGGAGGCTCGGAACCAAAGACAAAGGACCAAGAATACAAGAAACTCAAGACTACAACGATGACGACACATCAAGACTCTTCATCCGACTTCTTTTCTAAAGAGAAGAACTCGGAGAAAGCATGGGGCTGCAGGATACATAGCCCTAGAATTTTTTGAAGACAAGAATCTGGACCCTCTGTAACACCTCGGGTGTTTAAATGTTAAAATCTGACATGTCATCATATGCATTGCAAAGCATTTGGCATTTGGTGAAAACTTTGATGTGCATTTACTAAAACAAGTTTACATTTGTGTAATGAGTGTTGAATTGTATTGTTTGACTCAAGTTCAAAGTTTGACTGGGTTTTGAATTTTTCGAGAAAACCCCGCGTTTCAACATGTAAACCCTACCCTGAAAATCCATTTCAAAATCTAAGCATATTTTGGGGTTGGGCCCAAAAGCAAAAGTGTAGAGTTTGGCAAGTTATACAAAGTTTGTTTTTGGAGTTTTTCAAGTTGTTTAGAAAATTTTTGAGTAAATCAAAAAGGCGTAATTCGGTAAATTTCCCTATTCAAATTTAAAAGTTCATTTTAAAATCTAGACCGAATTAGGAGATGCTTATAAAAGCAAAGTTGTAGAACTTTTGATTTTGAACAACTTTTATGTTTGGAGATTTTTGAGTTGTTATGAAAATTTGGGAGTAATTTGTGAATTTTGGCGAATGGCAAACTTGTAATTTCGATGAACAGTGTTCACCGCTCAAAGCTACACCGGCGGCGACCTTCGGTTTGCTTCCAGGCGCGGTCGTGGCCGTCTTTGGCGTCGCGCTGGCATGGTGAAGGCCACAGCGCAGCTTCCTTGCGCTTCTGAGCTGCTCTATTTAGCCCAGGCCGTCGCCGTTGGCCCCGTTCTCTTGCTCTGTTTTCCCGACACCACCGCCATAGCTCCGGCGAGCCCGCACCGTCTCCCTAGCGCCGCGGTCGTCTTGGTAAAGGCCGTTCCAGTTCCGTCTTTCTCTTGCGCATCCACCCAGCCAACTGTGGTCGGCTGATTTCGCCGAGAACTCGCTGACCACGCTCTTCTTCCTCGCGGCCGGCAGAGTCCCCATCGAGCGAGCGCCGTCGTGGCCAGTACTCTACGGTGAGCTTCTAATCTCGGGAAGCATTGTTTCAGCTTCTCCGTGATGCCGTGGTGCTTAATATCTTGTTGATTGCTCGTTTTGTCCACCACAGCCACTGGAACACCGCCGTCATTATTGCTCGCACCGCCGTGATCGCTGTGAACGCCGCCCCGCTTCACCGTTGCTTCTCCGGCCTTAATTCTTGCTTGAACGTGTTCGTGGTGAGCTACTGGATCTTCCCATGCCCTCTGTTTCCCCGTTTTCGGCTTCGTTTCGCCGGCGTAACATCGCCGAGCCACCGCATCCGCCATGGCCGACGCCAAGCTCGTAACTCGTAGTAATTCGTCTAGCTAGTGCCTTCAGTCGATGCGCCGTGATGATGTGGTCATTTTGGATTGAGTGATGACCTTGGGTCATTTGTTGTTAATGATCCTTGGCAGTTGATGTATGTGTTTACGAAAAAGAATTAGTTTGTTTGACTTGCAACTGTACCGCGAAGGAAAGTTGTATTCAAATTATTAATTTTTCATCCCTCATCGAGCATCATGTTTCGAATTCCGCATCATGTTAAACATGGCATTGTTATTACGTGTAGTGAACGAAGGTGAAAACGTGGTAGTTAATCAAGCTGTTGAAGAGGTTAATCCGTCTGTTGAGGTCGGGTCGAATACTTGTGTAACGTCGCAGGAACCGGACTTTTCCGTCAACGAAGGCAAGCCCCGGATGCATACAACCCTACCTTGTATTTTATAAATTAATTTCGCTTTTGCTTTCTATTACTGCATTAAGTGATTAGGAGTTAAGTAAAAGCCTAATTGGTGCATTACCACCCTTGTTATTCCATATTTACCATATTACCAGTTTTAAACTCGTATATGCCTAGTCTTGCTTAGCTATGCGTAGAACGATGAAAGTCGGGTGACTACCTGCCACCCGCAAGTTACAAATGGAACACTGGTTAACTATGTTAACATGTGATATGGGAATGTGGAGTAATAAATCTAGACCGGGCGGACTCGGTGAGTGTGAGCCACAAGACATGGAGGTCTTGTGAGCGGGTTCTTTCCGCCTGTGTCGATTAAGGCACGTCCGTTGTTGAATTGCATGAGGTGAGAATTTGTAGTACTAACCACATACTCCGGTAAGCCTGAACTTGGCAATTCTATTACGAGAATGGCTACTCGCGCACTGGGAGTGGAGAGATGGCGGGAATAGCGTGTACCCACGTGGCCATGGGCTGGAATGGTGGAGTACTGTGTTCTCGGGTGGCGCGGACCCGTTCTTGCTTTAGAGGATCCGAGGGTAGGTTGGTATATGTAGGTCGGGGACCTGCATATGTTGTGTGGTCTGGAATTCCCAGCTGGGTGTTAATCGGTTCGAATCATCGTTGCTCCTCGGTTATGGAGACTCAACTCACTGTTCATCATCGTAGAATTAATAACCAGAACTTAAATAAGGCTTGTGAAGATGTTGGATATGAAGTTTCATGATCTCAGTGCGGATCGTGTTAGCTTTGTATATAATTCTCGAGAAGTTTTCTATATAAAGAATGTTGTTAAAAGAGCTTTTACGCAAAATAACTTTGATCATTGTTAAAGCTATACCTTGAATCCTTGAGCCTGCATTACTGAGTCTATCAGTTAAGATTTCGGATAAGTCTTGTTGAGTACCTTTGTACTCAGGGTTCGTTGACCCCTTGTTGCAGGTGAGCCTCATGAGCAGATCTGTTTTGGATCGTGCTGCATGACTATCGTTCGTTCTGACGATGAGAATTAAATGTGTGATCCTTGGGCAGGATGTTTATTTTGTGTGTTAATTATATGTTAGTTATGCCACTCCACTACTACTATGGTTTGTAATAATTATGGAACTTAGTTTGTAAGGTTTGAAACAACTGGTTTGTAAACTATGTTATTGTAAGACTTCCGCTGTTTTTACTCTGGTTTTGATATTTGAATAAATGTTGTAATACTGCAATGACTCTGTAATGTGATCCTGCTCGGAAATCGTGGATGATTCGGGGTTCCCCGAGGACACCTGACAGTCTTTTTAAGTTATTGGAAACATATGCATAAATGTCAAAGGTCGTCGGACAGTGACAGGTGCATGTGGGCCCTATAACTTAGGAGGTTCTGCCATAGAATGGTATCAGAGCGATCGTTACAAGGTTTTTGTTGTATTGTTTTATGAAAACTTCAAAATGAATTGGGATGACTAAATTTAACTTGATAATTTGGTCCAAATTGCTTCTGACTTATCTTAATTCTTTCTCACCATTCCCTATTTGATTAAAATGTTTTGTGTGGTGGAGTAGTAATTATACTATGCCCTATATAAATAAATGTTGTTTATATGCATTATAAACTTTGATGTTTTTGTTCGTAAGAACGATTCATGCATCATGAATAATTCACTCGTTACTTCCTTCACCTCTTAGTCTGGAGTTAAGTAGTGAGACTGGTTTGAGGAATGTAATCCATCTTAGCTACTCTTTGGATTTTGATCAAATGGTCTTACTTGGATTAAATTGGTTTCCTACAGTATGGCTCGTGCCAAGATGACGCCTCGTAAGTCCACCGGACCCAAAGGAGTTCCTCGTCACCAACTTGCCCCTAGAAATGATGGTGCTAGCAGTAGCAGTACTAGGCCTGATCCTCAGGCAGAGATATAGAGGATTTTCGCAGAGTTAGCACAATCTACTAGAGATAGGGCTTTGGATGTTATACAAATAGGTGAATTACAGGGTCAATTGAGGCAGCTCACCACCACGCATAGGAACTGTGAAAGTATGTTAGTTCGTATGGTGGAGGGAAGAAATGAAGCTTGGCACAGGGAAAATGTAGCTAGAGCTAGAACTCATGAGCTAGAATTCTATGTAGAAGATTTGGAAGAACATAATACATATCTACATGAGGAAGTTCATAGGCTTGGCAATCTACTGAATCCAAATCATGAGCCTCAAGCTGATGCCATGGACCCCGGTGTCATCCTTGCCGATGATGATGAATCGGGAGAGGAAGAAGAAGAAGATCCTGAAGAATTAGTAATGATCGATGAAAGTGATGATGAAGGCGGTAATAATTCCGGAATGGATACCGAGCCTGAAGTTTGAAGAAATTGAGGAAAGGAGGAGAGTTGTATAATAGTAGCTCTAGTTAAGTTATGTAGTTCTGTTTTCGTACCCGTAGGTTTGTTTGTACATTAGTAAGCTCCATGTAATGTGTCTAGAGTAAGCTATGGTACAATTCAATAAAGATATGTGAATAAAGTTTGGTTTGTTATGAGCAGATGCGTCGTACACGAGGTTCGTTTATTCCGGGAACTTCACAAGATGAGGACGGTATTCCTGATCCGCCACCAATTCCAACCAATTTAGCTGATGCTATAACTGCACTCGTCAATGTGACGGCTGAAAATTCTCGTTTGCTTCATGAGATGGCTCAGAGTAATCAGAATCAGATGTACGGAAACCATGGACGCCACCATAACCGACAGGAGGCTACATATGTTGATTTCACAGATACAAGACCCCCAGTGTTTACCAAGGCAGATGAACCATTGGAGGCTGATGACTGGCTTCGAACCATGGAGCAGAAATTTGACCTTATCCCATGCACAGAGTATCAGAAACCTACGTTTGCCGCCCAACAACTTAGAGGAGCAGCAAGCGCTTGGTGGGCAAACTTAGTAGCTATGCAACCAACTGGCATTCCAATAACTTGGGCTGAGTTCCATACAGCCTTCAGAGCCCATTATATCCCTGAAGGAGTAATGGCTATGAAGCTAGATGAATTCCTTGCTTTGAAACAAGGAGACCAAAGCGTGATGCAGTATGTGGGAAGATTTAATCATCTGTCCCAATATGCATCCGAACATATCAATACTAATGCCAAGAAGAAGAGGTGGTTTATGAGAGGCCTGAATACCAAGTTGCAGACTATGATGACCACTTGCACCAATGTCACTTATCATGAGGCAGTAAATATTGCAATTGCTTCAGAATCAAAGTATCGGCAGCACAAGGAGCTCAAAAAGAAAAAGAGTGTGCCGTCTAGATCTTTTGGGGGAAATCCGAAGAGGCAAAGGGTGATTTATCATCCAGTACATCATAATCGTCCTCCTTATCGTCCGCCGCAGTTCCAAGCCGGGCAACAGTCAAATGTCCGTCCTGCTATAACCTATCCGAGTTCACAGTCAACCAATGCTCCTGGTGGCAATGCTCCAACATCCCAGGGTCACAACTATCCGTGCTATAATTGTGGAAGGACTGGTCATTTTTCCAGGGAATGTCCATATCCTAGGCAGGCTAATCAAAATTATCAGAAGGCTCCTGCCAATCAACAACAGGGTCAGGCACCAAACAAGAATCCCAATCAGAATGCTCAGAAGGGCAAAGATGAGAGGAAGACAGGATGGGTGTTCTATATTCAAGCTGGAGAAATTCCAGAAGGGGAGCCAGTGATGATGGGTATGTTTCCTGTCGCCAATCACCCTGCAGTTATACTTTTTGATTCTGGCGCATCGCATTCATTCATCAATAGAACATTTGTCGTGAAGCATGAAATTTCGATTGGGGCAACAAAGGAAAGTTTCTTTATACAGTCACCCGGGGGACGTCTGTGTACTAAGGAGATGGTATACCAGGTACCCGTAAACCTGGGTGGGCATATTTTTCCCACTACCATGATTATTCTTAAGGATCAGGATATAGATATAATCTTGGGAATGAATTGGATGTATCAGCATAAGGCTGTTATAGATGCTTTGAATAGGACCTTAAGAGTGAGTTTGCCTGATAGTAATTCTCAACTTCTTATCCAACTTCCAACCCTAAGAAGATCAGTGAGTAAGATTTGTGCAACTGTTGTCAAAGAGATTAGAGATATTCCGGTAGTGTGTGGATTTCCGGATGTGTTTCCTGAAGATTTACCCGGTCTACCACCTGATAGGGATGTACAGTTCAATATAGAGTTACAACCTGGAACAGCTCCGATTTCTCGGAGAGCTTATAGGATGCCACCTAAGGAATTGGCCGAGTTGAAAACTCAGTTACAAGAATTGATTGAGAAAGGGTTTATCCAACCTAGTTCTTCACCTTGGGGATGTCCGGCAATTTTTGTGAAAAAGAAAGATGAGACCCTGAGGTTATGTGTTGACTATCGTCCATTGAATGAAGTGACCATCAAGAATAAGTATCCATTACCTCGGATAGATCTGCTTTTTGATCAACTGGCCGAAGCCAAAGTTTTCTCCAAGATAGATTTGAGATCAGGATATCACCAAATCAAGATAAAGCCTGAGGATATTCCCAAAACAGCATTTACCACAAGATATGGGTTATATGAATACTTGGTAATGTCTTTTGGTTTGACAAATGCTCCAGCTCATTTCATGTATCTTATGAACTCAGTATTCATGCCTGAGCTAGACAAGTTTGTAGTGGTGTTTATTGATGACATTTTAGTATATTCCAAGAATAAGAAAGAACATGCAGAACATCTCAGAATTGTTCTGACCCGCTTGAGAGAACATCAACTATATGCCAAGTTCAGCAAGTGTGATTTTTGGCTTAAGAAAGTGCAATTTCTTGGACATGTCTTGTCAGCCGAAGGAGTTGCAGTTGATCCCAGCAAAGTGAAGGATGTGCTTGATTGGAAACCGCCAACCACAGTTCATCAAGTTCGGAGTTTTCTGGGTTTGGCGGGATATTACCGTCGGTTTATTCCAGATTTCTCAAAGATATCAAAGTCCATAACTGAATTGTTGAAGAACCAAGTTAAGTTTGTCTGGTCATCAGATTGTGAAGAGGCTTTCCAGACTTTGAAGAGACTGTTGACTACTGCGCCAGTGTTAGCCCAACCTGACATCGAGAAGCCGTTTGATGTTTATTGTGATGCCTCAGGTATTGGTATTGGATGTGTGTTGATGCAAGAAGGCCGAGTCATTGCCTATGCATCCAGGCAACTTAAGCAACATGAAGAACATTATCCGACTCATGACTTGGAGTTAGCGGCTGTGGTTCATGCTCTAAAGATTTGGCGGCATTACCTGCTTGGTAATACGTGTCATATGTATACAGACCACAAGAGCTTAAAGTATATCTTTACTCAGTCAGAGTTGAACATGCGACAAAGAAGATGGTTAGAACTGATTAAGGATTATGATTTGGAAGTACATTATCACCCTGGTAAAGCAAATGTGGTTGCAGATGCTCTCAGTCGCAAAAGTTATTGCAATTGTTTGACAGTGAGAACAATGGGTTTGAATTTATGTCAAGAATTGGAAAAGTTGAATGTAGAAGTAATTCAACAAGGAAGTTTGACCAACATAATTGTTGAAGTCACTATTCGAGATCAAGTTATTGTTGCTCAGAAGAAAAACAAGGGTATAGCCCATATTAAGGAAAGAGTCAAGAATGGAAAAGCAGAATGCTTTAGCATTGACAATGAAGATGTGTTGTGGTTCAAGGATCGCCTGGTGGTACCAAAAGTTCCTGAGTTGCGGCAGTCAATTCTAGATGAAGCACATGCTACTAGGTTATCCATTCATCCGGGAAGTAACAAGATGTACCATGATTTGAAGCAAAGATTTTGGTGGACTAAAATGAAAATAGAGATTGCCAGATATATAGCGAAGTGTGATACTTGTCAAAAGGTGAAAGCTATACATTTGAGGTCTGCTGGTGAATTACAACCATTATCTATTCCACCTTGGAAGTGGGAGGACATAAGCATGGACTTTATTGTTGGTCTACCCAAGACATCAAAGGGATTTGACTCAGTGTTGACACCGTTTTTTGCACGTGTCAAAATAATCGGAGTGGACTAATCGGCAAGGGGAAAGTTATTGAATACTTTGATAGCCGATGAAAGCCAGTTTGTAAAGATGGTTGCCGATAGCTGGTGATGGTCGATGGAAAGGTTGATTTGGACTCGGGCGTTGCCGATGAGGTTGGAGGTGTTATTGTCGATGCCGATGAAGGGAGGCTTGAGGACTACTGCCGATGAAACATGGAGTATGCCGATGAAGGGAGGCTTGAGGACTACTGCCGATGAAACATGGAGTATGCCGATGAAGGAAGGCTTGAAGACTACTGCCGATGAAACAGGGAGTATGCCAATGAAGGAAGACTTGAAGACTACTGCCGATGAAATAGGGAGTATGCCGATGGGAAGGAGGACGGTGAGATTTCCATCGTAATTGAGGCGGACAGGGAAATAGATAGGAGTTGATTTCCTTTTCTATATTTGTTAGGGTATGATTCATGTAAGAGTCACGTGTTTCCTTAGATATGGGATTGGTGTCCTAGTTGTGTTTGGTTGTGTCTCTTTAGATCAGGGTATAAATATGGAGTAAGGGGCAATGTAATAGATATATCAATCAATATCAAAACCAATTTTTACTCCTATTTGCATCTACTTACTTTTCGGCGACTTCGTCAATTTGCATATTTTTCCTTTTTTTACGAGTTCTCATTGATTCGGCGAGCTGCATCGTTTCAGTGCGATCTTCGGCGATTCTCGAGTTCCGCGTGAGCACCTCTTGGCCGTGACTTCCGGGCGTATCGCTGTTGTCAGGACCAAAGTGTTCGTATCTTCATCCTTGTCGATTAGCAGGTCAAATCGACTGGCACGCTTTGGATATCGATTCGGGTATTAGCCCTTTGTGTTTGCAGATCCACTTTTGCATCAACACATCTTTTGGCACGCCCGGTGGGACCAATCAATCAATATGTTCAATCCCGAGATCGATTCAGGGAACATTATCGTAGTATCAGAAGAAGATCTCAAGGAAGAACAGAGGCAGGCTATGGAAAAGGCTGTAGAAGAATACAAGCAGCTTTGTCTGAGATCGTTTAGCTTGAACAAGAGTGGACAAGTCATCCAGAAGCAAGATTTGCCGTTGCCTCGGCAGGTTACCTTTGACTCCAATCCTGGTAAACTTCAAGAGATGGTTAATTCTGCAGTAAATCATGCTTTGATTAATCATTCCAATGTGCTGTCCAATACTGTTCATAATGCTGTGGTTCGAACTCTCAAAGAAGGACAAGTGGCACCACATTACGTTGGGCCTGCCTATCATCAACCAGAGCCGGCATCTGTCAAAACTCCATCGGCTCCTTCGGCCGTTGTGGGTACAGAAGTTACTTCCCCTCCAGTATTGGCAGGCTCACCTAATATTCAATCTACACCGATACAATCAGATCAGGTACTACCAGGAGGGCGAGTTCAGCTTAATACAGATCTATCGGCATCAGCTATGTCAGGCCCTGTGTCTCAGAATAGCCAGATTCCTACTAATTGGTGGGGATATGGCATGCCTCCAGAGTCATCTGCTTTCAATCCTAGATTACCTCAAGTGTTTGATGCAGTAGGAAGAGCGCCTATACCATCGGCCGTTTCGCCGATGGCTCAAGTGCCTCAATATGCCGCAACTACTTCTGTGCAACCAACTCCAGGAGGTTTCCAGATGCCTATGGTTCAAACATTCAATTCAAGTCCATCGGCGAGCTTACTGCCGATGCAGCAGAAAGCCCCTGCTATGAGTCAAACTGGGGTTCAGTTCATGCCTCAAACCAGTTATAATTATCCAACAATATCAGCAAATTACCAGCCATCGGTAAGTTTTGTACCGATGAGTTCTAATAATGATTGGTCAGGACAGTTACCTGTTCAACATACAGTTCAGCGAAATCAGCAGGTTGCAGGGATTCAACAAGGTCATATGCAAGCTGGTTTCCAGAATCAAGCATCGGCAGCCCAGCCGATGAATCCTTTCCAACAGGCTAATGGGCCACAAGTAACGGCAAATATGCCGATTGCTGGAGATCGTGGGCTACAAAGATATGTGGAGGGATGTCAGCAGGCACCTCCTGTAGAAATTCAACCAGTTCGTCAGCAGGAGGCTGATGCTTTTTGGGCCGATAAGATAGCAGAAATCATGAAGGATCAGTTTGGGATAAAGCCCAAGGTCAATACTTATTCTTATCGGACTCCATACCCTCCTGCATACGATTTAATTCCTCTCCCAAATCGGTACAAGATACCGGATTTCACTAAATTCTCTGGGCAAGATGATACATCAACAATGGAACATGTCAATCGCTTCATTATTCAATGTGGAGAGGCAGCTAACAGAGATGAATTAAGAGTTCGATTATTTTCATCATCTTTGTCTGGATCAGCATTTACATGGTTCATTTCATTACCACCAAATTCTATTATTACTTGGGTTGATCTAGAAAAACAATTCCATAAGTATTTCTTTGCTGGAATCCATGAAAAGAAGCTTACCGATTTAGTAAAATTGAGACAGCGTAATGATGAATTGGTAGAGAGCTTTGTACAAAGGCTACGAGATGTAAAAAATAAGTGCTACAGCCTGGTGCTGGATGATCGGCAGCTTGCCGATCTGGCTTTCCAAGGGTTATTGCCACATCTTAAAGACAGATATGCTTCTCAGGAGTTTGAAAGCCTCAGTCATCTTGTGCAAAGGATCTCTGATCAAGATACTAGGGTTTTTGAACCTAAAAAGAACTGGAGTATAAAGGTATCATTTGTTGAAGAAGTAGGAGATTCTGACTCTGATGAAGAACCAGTTATCGGCTTAGCTGAGTGGGTTAAGAATAAAAAGCCGATATCATGTCCCTTTGGTCAAAAAGAGCCAGAAAAGTTTACCTTTGATATCACCAAGGCCGATAAAATATTTGATCTTCTGCTTCAAGAGGGCCAAATTAAGCTGTCACCTAATCATGTGATCCCATCGGCAGAAGAGTTGAAGAAGATTTTGTACTGCAAATGGCACAATGCAACTTCACACAGTACAAATGAGTGCAAGGTATTCAGGCAACAGTTACAATCGGCTATTGAATCTGGGAGAATTAAGTTTGGTACTTCCAAGGCCCAGAAGCCGATGAAAATTGATCAACACCCTTTTCCAGCAAATATGTTGGATGCCAAAGGAAAGACCAAGGTATTGACGTCAGAGGCTGCTGAGAAAAACGCGTCAGTGGACCCCCAACATCGGATAACTACCGATGATGCAAAGAGTAAGGGTTTGCTAGGAGAAAGCAGTAGTTCCAAAAATCCTCCTCGACCTGGCATTGTGATTACTCATCGAAGGCAGCAGGAGGGTTGGCGTCAACGTAATGACCGATATCGACAACAGCAAGAAATGAGACGTCAGGAAGAATGGAATCGACATAAAGATCATTGGAGATGTCCGTTTTTCATCCATTGCTGGGAAGAAGGTATTAAATTGCCAACTGTTGAAAATTGCCCTGAGTGTAATGGTTATTACGGAGTCAATCACTCAGAAAGGAGGTTTCAACTTGGTAATCAGGGTTTGTCTATCAATGAGCCGATCAGAGGCAGAGCATCAGTGCATGATCGGCTGGGGGGCAGACTTAGTGTACATGAGAGGCTTGGTAAACGCGCTGGATATTTTCCAAGGAATCAAGAGGAGCTTGAGGAGATGGCAAACGCAAGAGTTCCCGATGAGGAAATATTCTACAGGGACCCTAATATACGTCGTGTAGAACCAACTAGGACTTGTTATCAGCTGGTTTGGAAAACCAAGTTTCCTCGATGGTGCCCAGAGGGTCTGACAAAGACGCAGAGAAGGAGAATGCAACGTGAGCGTTAGGAGGATTTATACCAAGAGGAAAATTCCTCCAATGAAAGGCCTGGTCATCAGCAGTGGCAGGTAAAACACAAAAATAAGGGTCCATCGGCAGATGTTAATATGGTATTCATGTTGCCGATGGAGTTTTTGGCACTATCTGATAATGAGGAAGAAGTTGTTCTCTCTGATCAAGTAGCTCAGTTAACACTAGATCCAATGATGGCTGTTTTTGAGAAACCTACCGATGACGAGAGACAGCATCTTAAGGCTTTATTTGTGAAGGGCAGAGTTGATGGGCAGCCTGTGTCTAAGGTACTTATTGATGGAGGGGCTGCGATTAATATTATGCCTTACGTGATGTATCGGAAACTTGGTAAGGGAGATCAAGACTTGACCAAAACCGATATGATGTTGAAAGATTTTGAAGGCAATGTGTCACCGGCTAAAGGGGCAGTGTGCGTTGAATTGACCATCGGCAGCAAAACCTTGCCAACGACGTTCTTTGTTATCAACGGCAAGGGTGCATATAATCTGCTTCTAGGGAGGGATTGGATTCATGCTAATTGTTGTGTTCCTTCTACAATGCATCAATGCCTCGTACAGTGGATTGGGGATAAGATTGAGGTCGTCCCTGGTGATTCTTTTTATATCATCGCATCGGCAGAATCAGATACTTATGAGCGAACTAAATGCATATCAGGAGAAGCTTGGGAAAAAGAGTTCCTTAGAGTTGCTGATTATGAAATTCCACCGATCCAAGCAGTCGGTTCTGAAGAGGAGTTTTAATGGATAGGTTTGCCGATGATGGAAAATTAGGTCAAGGGTTCACATCGGCAGATGATTTAGTAGAAGTAGATATCGGTGATGGTGATAGGTCAAGACCTACTTTTATTAGTGCTAAGTTAGATTCCAAGTGTAAGCAGCGAATAACAGATTTGTTAAAAGAGTATAAAGATTGTTTTGCTTGGGATTATACTGAGATGCCTGGATTAGACCGATCGATAGTTGAACATCGGTTACCTATCAAATCTGGATTTCGGCCACATCAGCAGCCAGCGCGCCGATGCAACCCTAATGTACTTCCTGACATTAAGGCCGAAATAACTAAATTAATTGAAGCAAAGTTTATTCGGCAATGTCGATACGCAGAGTGGATCTCTAATGTGGTTCCTGTTTATAAGAAAAATGGAAAACTTCGTGTCTGTATTGATTTCAGGAATCTCAACAAAGCCACACCGATGGATGGCTATCCAATGCCGATTGCTGATTTGTTGATTGATGCTGCGGCTGGACATCAAATTATCAGCTTCATGGATGGTAATGCAGGTTACAATCAAATATTCATGGCTGAGGAAGATATTCCCAAGACTGCTTTCAGATGTCCAGGTCATGTGGGGTTGTTCGAGTGGATAGTCATGACGTTTGGTTTGAAAAATGCCGGTGCTACTTATCAAAGGGCTATGAACTTTATTTTTCATGAGTACATCGGCACATTAGTGGAGATCTACATTGATGATGTAGTGATTAAGTCTGGAGATATCACAACACATTTAGCCAATCTGCGAAAGATACTGGAGTGCACAAGGAAGCATGGATTGAAGATGAATCCTAATAAATGTGCATTCGGTGTATCGGCAGGACAATTCTTGGGTTTTATGGTGCATCAGCGGGGCATTGAAATCAGTAGGAAGTCTATTGATGCAATTAACAAGGTGATTGCTCCTGCCAATAAGACTGAATTGCAATCTTTGATCGGTAAGATTAATTTCATTAGAAGATTCATATCTAATCTGTCGGGTAAGATCAAGGCTTTCAGCCCACTACTTAAATTGAAAGCTGATCAGGAATTTGTATGGGGAGTTGAACAGCAATTAGCCCTTGATGAAATTAAGAAATATTTATCAAATCCTCCAGTGCTAGTTCCACCTCAACATGGGAAGCCTTTCAGGTTATATTTGTCAGCTGATGATACAGTTATCGGTTCAGCTCTTATTCAAGAATTTGAAGGGAAAGAACGTGTTATTTATTATTTGAGCAGAAGATTAGTGGATGCTGAGACGAGGTATTCGGCCATCGAAAAATTGTGTCTGTGTTTATACTTTTCTTGTGTCAAATTAAGGCATTATTTGTTATCTGCCGAATGTACGGTCATATGCCAAGACGATGTGGTCAAGTATATGCTGTCGATGCCGATATTAAGTGGTAGAATCGGCAAATGGATTTTAGCATTATCAGAATTTGAACTACGCTACAAATCAACTAAGGCAGTTAAAGGGCAAGTGATGGCTGATTTTGTCACTCAGCATTGTAATACAGTGGACTCTCTGGGGATTGCTCCCTGGACACTTTTCTTCGATGGGTCCACATGTGGTGAAGGAGCAGGTATCGGCGTTGTGTTAATTTCACCTCAAGGAAGGAAGTATGAGTTTTCATTGCCGATTGTTGCTACAGCGACAAACAATCAAGCTGAATACCAAGCCTTGATAAAAGGGTTAGAATTGCTGAAGGAGATACGTGCCGATGTTGTTGAAATCTTTGGTGATTCTATGCTAGTTATAAATCAATTGGCTGGAATTTATGAATGCCGAAGTGAAGCTTTGATTTCGTATTATGAAAGATGTTTGCAATTGTTGAAAGGATTTAGAGATTTTGGTCTTGAACATATCTCTCGATTGCATAATGAGGAAGCTAATCGACTAGCTCAGCATGCTTCAGGGTATCAGCCTATTCAGGAAGTGCTAACATCGGCAGTTGATACCGATGACTGGAGGAAAGAGATTGTCGATTATTTAAAGGATCCATATAGAAAGGTTGAGAGACGTATAAGGTTCCAAGCTACCAAATATGTGCTCCTCGATGATGAATTATATTATCGAACTATAGATAGAGTTTTACTTAGATGTGTTAGCAATGATGAATCGAAAAGCTTGATGGGTGAAATTCATGAAGGAGTATGTGGGGCACATCAATCGGCTTTCAAGATGAAATGGATGATCAGAAGGAATGGGTACTATTGGCCAACTATTCTTGAAGATTGTTTTAAATATTTTAAGGGATGCCAGGGGTGTCAAAAGTTTGGTAATATTCAAAGAGCGCCTGCATCGGCTATGAATCCTATAATCAAACCATGGCCGTTCCGGGGATGGGCTATTGATCTCATTGGTCAGATTTATCCGCCATCGAGTAAAGGACATAAATTTATTCTGGTTGCTACCGATTATTTCACAAAGTGGGTTGAGGCAATTCCTTTAAAAAAGGTGACATCAGTCAATATGATTGATTTTGTGAAAGAGCATATTGTTTACCGATTTGGTATTCCTCAGACTATCACTACCGATCAGGGCACTATGTTTACATCAGGAGAATTTGATGAGTTTGCTGTAGGTATGGGAATTAAAATTTTAAATTCTTCTCCATATTATGCTCAAGCTAATGGTCAAGCTGAGGCTTCTAACAAAGGGATCATCAAACTCATTAAGCGCAAAATTGAAGAAAATCCTAGGAGGTGGCATACAGTATTAAATGAAGCCTTGTGGTCATATCGGATGTCATGTCATGGTGCAACCAAAGTAACGCCTTATCAGTTAGTATATGGATACGATGCAGTATTGCCTTGGGAAATTAAGGTTGGCTCTAGACGAATACGTTCTCAAAATCAGCTGACAGCCGATGATTATAATACTCTTATGAAGGATGAGTTGGAAGATGTGGCGGGTCATCGGTTAAGGGCTTTAGTTAGTATCGAAGAAAATAAGAAAAGAGTAGCTAGATGGTATGACAAGAAGGTGAAAGTAAAAGAGTTTGCCGATGGAGATCTGGTCTGGAAATTGATTTTACCGATTGGGACTAAAAGTTCAAAGTTTGGAAAGTGGTCTCCTAATTGGGAAGGTCCATATCGGATAAATCAGTCTGTTCCTGGTAATGCATATATTTTAGAAACCCTCAAAGGGGTTGTGTTTCCCAGAGCGTTAAATGGAAAATATTTAAAGAAATATTACCCTAGTATCTAGATAGATGCATAAAAGTATAAGTGCCGATAACAGTACTATCGGCTAGAATTATGCAAGGATGTCAATGTCTCATAAAGTGCCGATACAATAAATAAGATTACACGTTCAACAAGGATTGGATAGCTAATATCGCACGCAGGCGAATCTGGTCGGCTTCCTCCATTTCTTTGATATCGTCATCGGCAGCACCCTCCACAGGCTTGAGTTTTTTCTTCATGGCTAAAGCTTTGCGAGCTTGGATATCTCTTTCTTGCTGAAGGGCTTTGACGGCATTGGGTAGCTGGCTTTCTTCTTGTTGAGCGTGAGTTAAGGCTGCATCGATTTCTTTCAATTCAGCCAATAGAGCTATCTTCCTTGCTGATAGATCCAAGATTTTCTGCTTAAGTGCAGCACCCGAAGTCTGCAAGTTGACGATGCCCTTGTGCTTCTCATCAGCGATTTGTTTCAGTTGTAGCATCTCTTCTTTGAGTTGAGCTTGAGCTGCTCTATCGGCAATGCGCTGAGCAGCCCGTTGATATTGCAGTTGGCGGCTTTCTAAGTGAGCTGCTGGGAAGAGTACTTCTTCAACATCGGCAGGGACCTGGCCACGAATTGTTTTGAAAATTGCCTTTGCGGGGTCCGAGTCATCTACCAGTTGGGCGGTACCTTGCTGTAGCAAGTTCAGGAGGGTTTCCAACTTGGATTTAGTCTCTGCCGATATTGTTCCCAGTGCAAGGGAAGAACTTGTCTCCTCTCCATCGTCGTCAGAAATGTCAATGGCAAAGGAAAATAGGCTGTTCGGGGAATCTTGTTCCTGAGAGAGAGAAAAGGAGATCAGTTAGGGGTAAGTATGAGTATTGTAAAATCAGCTAGGTTGATCGGTTTACCTGTTTCAAGGCAATTTCCTGTGCTTGACTGAAGGAAGCAACCTGGAGTATGTCGTGTGGGGGATCGGCTGAGCTTGCCGATGGGATATCCTCTGTGACTTCATCGGTGGTGGGCTCTTGAGGTATGATGACCGATGACATTGGGGCAGATGTAGGGATCGGCATAGACCTTTGTCGTTTTGGCTGTGCTTCAGTATCTGTTAAAGCTTTGCGCTTTGCTTGGGCATCGGCAACGATTGGCTGGGGGGCATCGACACTTGTTGGTTGTGAAGCTTGGACATTTGGTACGTTTGCCGATGTACCCAATTGTTGCTGCAAAACAAGTGTAAGATATGATATTTAACAGATAAAATGTAAAGTCAAGAAGCTACCTCTGAAGGTTCATCGAAAGAAGTGGTGCTTGATATCGGCGGAATTGCCGATGACGATCCAGTAGCAGCTCTTACCCCCTGATGATTAAGGTTAATACAGTTTGTGATCGGCATAAGTGAAAATAAACAAGGTTGTTACCTTAAATGCTTTGACCAAGGTTGTAGCAGCGGCCGATGGAGTAGCCCTGGATGTAGCCAATTTGGACTTAGAAGTGATGGTCTTGGTACGAATCTTCTGGTGGGTCAAAGCGGCTAAGGTGGGAGCGTTGTAGCCGATCGGCGATGTTGGGGAAACAGGCCGGAGATTGAAGGGTTTCCCACTTTTGCTCACCGATGGTGCTGGGTTGTTAACCTGTTACAAGAGAATCAGTTACTGATATATGAAGGGAAAAGCAGAAGGGAGTTAAAGGAAACTTACCGCGTCGTCAGGGATGGCATATTCAGGGTCGATCATGTGCCGATATGTGTGAGCAGAAGTTGCGAACAGTTGTTCTTTCCACTCTCGCCACCATTGCTTATATGACTCGGTGATGAAAGATATTGGTGTCCAGGTGGATATATCAACATCTGTAGTATCGACATCGGGGGAGAGTTGTACTACCTTGTTCCAATCTGTTCCGCAGGTAATTGTTTCCCTGGGTTTGATCACATCGGCAAAGCAGAGTTTGATTGGCAGTTGCCCAAAAGCCAATTGGCGAGATACTGCCGATGGGTTGTAAAATTCATATGTAATGTTGGTGTTTTTCCCGCTGCCGAATGTGTTTACTGGAATTGCCCTGGGAGTGATGATAGCCATCATGAGCTCATTATCTTGATTCAGAGTGTCATCGGCAAAGTTGAAAAGAAGGGGGAATCTGTTTTCTTCGTCAATATAAGGCACCCAGGCCCTATGATCACGAGAAAGACCATTGTAGAAGCTTTGAAAGAATCTGCCGATTTGGTCTTCGTTGGCTTCTGTTCCAGGAAGGACAATTATGGCTTCACCAAAATTGAGGGGTGAGCGTGTTGCCGATTCATCATCCCCAAGCACATAGTCTTCAGCAATTTCTCGTGGGAATTGTTGAGCAAAAAAGTCCCATTGCAAACGTTTGTGCATATGGGCATTCAGCCACATGTTGATAAACCACCACGGGCCTCCCAGGTTGCCGATGGGTTCGCCAAGCAAAAGTTTCTGAGACACTTGATGAAGAAGATGATAAGTGGAGCTCAGAAGGTATCGGCCAAGAGGAAACCTTACGCCATTAGCCAAAAGTTCAGCTGCAGGGAGGAAGGCGTTGGTTGGTCCTACTGATCGACCACAGAAGATAAATTTTTCTAACCACATATTCAGGAATGTGGCATGTTCCCTCTGGCTAAGTGTCCCGGTTTTCTGGTATTCTTGAATATATCCTGTCCAACCGCCGATGTTGCGGGTATTCACCCTATATTCAGACTTTCTACCATAGATGGAGCCTTCATCGGCAGTTGAGATGTCCAAGCCAGTAAGCATGTGGATATCGGCAAGGGTAGGAGTAGCTGGGCCATGTCCAAACATAAAAGTATTGGTCGTGTCTGACCAGAAATAAGCAGCTGCAATTATCATTGATTCATTTTTCTGCATATCGGCAATAGAGAGCCTAATGCATTGGTCTAACCTTCGTTCTGCCCAGTATACTTGCATCGATCTATTAACCCTCAAGTACCAATCTTTCCACCCTTTGGTGGTTTTGGGCCAAGATCGGAATGTGTCTTTCCACAAATTCAGAGAGAAATTTTGGGCTCTAAAGGGGATTCTGTTAACCTCTGCATTGATCAGATTGGTTGGATCTGGGTTGCCCATTGGTCCAAGGCATTGGACGTGCGGCTGATCGGTTGGGATAACTAATTTGTTGCGCAGTTCCTAAGGTTATGGAATCCAGAAGACAGAAGAAAGGAAAAATCACCAACTGAATGAATTTGCAAAAAGATCAAAGTAAAAGGTAATGGAAGTGGAGCGAACCGCGGGGACGTCGAAGTTGATGGCCATTGTCTTGAGGAAGGTGGAGGTACGAGCCGGAAACTTGAAGTTAGCGCCGGAGAAGGGTTCTTGTTGGTTGAGGTCGCGCGGTTGTTCATTGGAGTCGCCGCCGGAGAGAGAGAATGCCAAGGATTGGAGGCTGAAGGTAGAAAATGAGGGTTCCGGAGAAATCTATTTATAAGCCGCCCAGAATAAAGGTATTTTGGACTTATCTCTATGTCGCGCGCATATAGGTCAAGGCGGTTCAGAGGGATATGGTAACTGTTCGCGCGATAATTAGGGGATTGTACAGATGAGTTGATGACAAGTAATCATGACTTGGAGGGGATATCGATACATGATATTTTAATTCTGAAAATGGCAGCATTATCATGTTAAGATCTTGCCGATGGGTTATTGTTTCGGTATCTTAACCATAATCAAGGCAAGCGTGGTTGGCGATTGTGCGATATTTACTGAAGTGCGTGAATCAAGATTAGATTTGATTGGATTTGATAACAAATCAAGTTTTGGCTTGGAGAATGAGTTACGGTAATCGGGCAAAGGCAAGCGTTATCTGGAGTAAATTTCGGAGCATTAATGGTTTTATACTCCGAAATTGGGGGGCATGTGTTGACACCGTTTTTTGCACGTGTCAAAATAATCGGAGTGGACTAATCGGCAAGGGGAAAGTTATTGAATACTTTGATAGCCGATGAAAGCTAGTTTGTAAAGATGGTTGCCGATAGCTGGTGATGGTCGATGGAAAGGTTGATTTGGACTCGTGCGTTGCCGATGAGGTTGGAGGTGTTATTGTCGATGCCGATGAAGGGAGGCTTGAGGACTACTGCCGATGAAACATGGAGTATGCCGATGAAGGGAGGCTTGAGGACTACTGCCGATGAAACATGGAGTATGCCGATGAAGGAAGGCTTGAAGACTACTGCCGATGAAACAGGGAGTATGCCGATGAAGGAAGACTTGAAGACTACTGCCGATGAAATAGGGAGTATGCCGATGGGAAGGAGGACGGTGAGATTTCCATCGTAATTGAGGCGGACAGGGAAATAGATAGGAGTTGATTTCCTTTTCTATATTTGTTAGGGTATGATTCATGTAAGAGTCACGTGTTTCCTTAGATATGGGATTGGTGTCCTAGTTGTGTTTGGTTGTGTCTCTTTAGATCAGGGTATAAATATGGAGTAAGGGGCAATGTAATAGATATATCAATCAATATCAAAACCAATTTTTACTCCTATTTGTATCTACTTACTTTTCGGCGACTTCGTCAATTTGCATATTTTTCCTTTTTTTACGAGTTCTCATTGATTCGGCGAGCTGCATCGTTTTAGTGCGATCTTCGGCGATTCTCGAGTTCCGCGTGAGCACCTCTTGGCCGTGACTTCCGGGCGTATCGCTGTTGTCAGGACCAAAGTGTTCGTATCTTCATCCTTGTCGATTAGCAAGTCAAATCGACTGGCACGCTTTGGATATCGATTCGGGTATTAGCCCTTTGTGTTTGCAGATCCACTTTTGCATCAACACTCAGTATGGGTTATTGTAGATCGACTCACTAAGTCAGCGCATTTTCTTCCAGTCAAGACAATATATCCTACGATCCAATATGCCAAAATGTACTTAGCAAGAATCATAAGTCTCCATGGAATACCCAAAACTATTGTGTCAGATAGGGGTACACAGTTTGTCTCCAACTTTTGGAAACAATTGCATTCTTCGTTGGGTACTAAACTTCTGTACAGTACAGCTTATCATCCGCAGACTGATGGACAAACTGAAAGAGTCAATCAAGTACTTGAAGATATGTTAAGGTGTTGTGTCCTTAACTATTCCAAAAAGTGGGATGAATGCTTACCTTTAGCCGAGTTCTCATACAACAATAGTTATCAGGAAAGCATTAGAATGGCTCCATTTGAAGCACTCTATGGTCGTAGATGCAGAACATCATTGAGTTGGTCTGAGCCTGGAGAAAGAAGATTCTTTGGAGTTGATCTTGTGAAAGAAACAGAAGACAAAGTTAGGCAAATACAGAGTAATTTGAAGATAGCTCAGTCCCGCCAAAAGAGTTATGCGGATAGACGACGGAGACCATTGGTATTTAACAAAGGAGATTTTGTATATCTGAAAGTATCACCAATGAAGGGAGTTAACCGTTTTGGTGTTAAAGGAAAGTTGGCACCCCGATACATTGGACCCTATCAAATTTTGGAAAGGTATGGAAAAGTGGCATATCGCTTGCAATTACCTGAACATCTTGCAGCTGTGCATGATGTGTTCCATGTTTCTCAATTGAAGAAGTGTCTCCGAGTGCCTGAATAGAATATTGAAGTTGAAGGGGTGGAACTAGAACCGGATTTAACTTATTCCGAATATCCTATCCGAGTGTTAGATCAGAAAGATCGTGTTACTCGAAGATGGACAATCAAGTTCTATAAAATACAATGGAATCAACATTCAGAAGAGGAAGCTACTTGGGAATCAGAAGATTACTTGTTAGAAAAGTTTTCCGAATTTTTAGCGTCAATATAGAATCGAGTAATGTTAGTTGAGCTCGGTGGTACATATTGTGTTTTGTAAAAGTAACCTTAGCTATTTTATGGACAAAGTTTGTATGTGTTCTTGCGACATATTTCCTTTTCCATTACTTACCCTATGGCTTTGAATCTCGGGGCGAGATTTCTTTTAGGGGGAAGGATTGTAACACCTCGGGTGTTTAAATGTTAAAATCTGACATGTCATCATATGCATTGCAAAGCATTTGGCATTTGGTGAAAACTTTGATGTGCATTTACTAAAACAAGTTTACATTTGTGTAATGAGTGTTGAATTGTATTGTTTGACTCAAGTTCAAAGTTTGACTGGGTTTTGAATTTTTCGAGAAAACCCCGCGTTTCAACATGTAAACCCTACCCTGAAAATCCATTTCAAAATCTAAGCATATTTTGGGGTTGGGCCCAAAAGCAAAAGTGTAGAGTTTGGCAAGTTATACAAAGTTTGTTTTTGGAGTTTTTCAAGTTGTTTAGAAAATTTTTGAGTAAATCAAAAAGGCGTAATTCGGTAAATTTCCCTATTCAAATTCAAAAGTTCATTTTAAAATCTAGACCGAATTAGGAGATGCTTATAAAAGCAAAGTTGTAGAACTTTTGATTTTGAACAACTTTTATGTTTGGAGATTTTTGAGTTGTTATGAAAATTTGGGAGTAATTTGTGAATTTTGGCGAATGGCAAACTTGTAATTTCGATGAACAGTGTTCACCGCTCAAAGCTACACCGGCGGCGACCTTCGGTTTGCTTCCAGGCGCGGTCGTGGCCGTCTTTGGCGTCGCGCTGGCGCGGTGAAGGCCACAACGCAGCTTCCTTGTGCTTCTGAGCTGCTCTATTTAGCCCAGGCCGTCGCCGTTGGCCCCGTTCTCTTGCTCTGTTTTCCCGACACCACCGCCATAGCTCCGGTGAGCCCGCACCGTCTCCCTAGCGCCGCGGTCGTCTTGGTAAAGGCCGTTCCAGTTCCGTCTTTCTCTTGCGCATCCACCCAGTCAACTGTGGTCGGCTGATTTCACCGAGAACTCGCTGACCACGCTCTTCTTCCTCGCGGCCGGCAGAGTCCCCGTCGAGCGAGCGCCGTCGTGGCCAGTACTCTACGGTGAGCTTCTGATCTCGGGAAGCATTGTTTCAGCTTCTCCGTGATGCCGTGGTGCTTAATATCTTATTGATTGCTCGTTTTGTCCACCACAGCCACTGGAACACCGCCGTCATTATTGCTCGCACCGCCGTGATCGCTGTGAACGCCGCCCCGCTTCACCGTTGCTTCTCCGGCCTTAATTCTTGCTTGAACGTGTTCGTGGTGAGCTACTGGATCTTCCCATGCCCTCTGTTTCCCCGTTTTCGGCTTCGTTTCGCCGGCGTAACATCGCCGAGCCACCGCATCCGCCATGGCCGACGCCAAGCTCGTAACTCGTAGTAATTCGTCTAGCTAGTGCCTTCAGTCGATGCGCCGTGATGATGTGGTCATTTTGGTACCTCGACCGTCGCCTTTGGACTCACCGTCGGTGAGTTTGCGCCGGTCAACGCCGTCGTCGTCGTAGTCAACACGCGGGAGGTAGATGATGACAGGTGGGGTCCGATGTCAGTGACTCAGCGTTCAAATGGATTTTTCTATTTTCAGATTTGAATGAATAGTGTCTGTTTTTGTTATTTTTGTGTAGATTTATTTAGAGCTCCAAAAATTATGAAAATTTTTGTGTGACTTCTCTGAGATGTATAGTATTTAAGAAAAATATGAAATAGTGTTTTTCAGTAAGTTTTAAATGTGATAAAAATTGCTCAATTTATTCATAAATGGATTTCCAGGATTTTTCTAGGCTTATTTATTTATCCAAAAATTATGAAATTTGTTTTGCCACTTAGTTAACATGTAATGAACATGTACTAAAATTTTGGGCTCAATTAGAATAAGTTGATTTATTTCATAATTTTGAATTAAATAATTAATTCATAAAAGCAAACAGTAACCTTTAGTGATTTAGGTTTTGTTTGGAATTTTGGATTGAGTGATGACCTTGGGTCATTTGTTGTTAATGATCCTTGGTAGTTGATGTATATGTTTACGAAAAAGAATTAGTTTGTTTGACTTGCAACTGTACCGCGAAGGAAAGTTGTATTCAAATTATTAATTTTTCATCCCTCATCGAGCATCATGTTTCGAATTCCGCATCATGTTAAACATGGCATTGTTATTACGTGTAGTGAATGAAGGTGAAAACGTGGTAGTTAATCAAGCTGTTCAAGAGGTTAATCCGTCTGTTGAGGTCGGGTCGAATACTTGTGTAACGTCGCAGGAACCGGACTTTTCCGTCAACGAAGGCAAGCCCCGGATGCATACAACCCTACCTTGTATTTTATAAATTAATTTCGCTTTTGCTTTCTGTTACTGCATTAAGTGATTAGGAGTTAAGTAAAAGCCTAATTGGTGCATTACCACCCTTGTTATTCCATATTTACCATATTACTAGTTTTAAACTCGTATATGCCTAGTCTTGCTTAGCTATGCGTAGAACGATGAAAGTCGGGTGACTACCTGCCACCCGCAAGTTACAAATGGAACACTGGTTAACTATGTTAACATGTGATATGGGAATGTGGAGTAATAAATCTAGACCGGGCGGACTCGGTGAGTGTGAGCCACAAGACATGGAGGTCTTGTGAGCGGGTTCTTTCCGCCTGTGTCGATTAAGGCACGTCCGTTGTTGAATTGCATGAGGTGAGAATTTGTAGTACTAACCACATACTCCGGTAAGCCTGAACTTGGCAATTCTATTACGAGAATGGCTACTCGCGCACTGGGAGTGGAGAGATGGCGGGAATAGCGTGTACCCACGTGGCCATGGGCTGGAATGGTGGAGTACTGTGTTCTCGGGTGGCGCGGACCCGTTCTTGCTTTAGAGGATCCGAGGGTAGGTTGGTATATGTAGGTCGGGGACCTGCATATGTCGTGTGGTCTGGAATTCCCAGCTGGGTGTTAATCGGTTCGAATCGTCGTTGCTCCTCGGTTATGGAGACTCAACTCACTGTTCATCATCGTAGAATTAATAACCAGAACTTAAATAAGGCTTGTGAAGATGTTGGATATGAAGTTTCATGATCTCAGTGTGGATCGTGTCAGCTTTATATATAATTCTCGAGAAGTTTTCTATATAAAGAATGTTGTTAAAAGAGCTTTTACGCAAAAGAACTTTGATCATTGTTAAAGCTATACCTTGAATCCTTGAGCCTGCATTACTGAGTCTATCAGTTAAGATTTCGGATAAGTCTTGTTGAGTACCTTTGTACTCAGGGTTCGTTGACCCCTTGTTGCAGGTGAGCCTCATGAGCAGATCTGTTTTGGATCGTGCTGCATGACTATCGTTCGTTCTGACTATGAGAATTAAATGCGTGATCCTTGGGCAGGATGTTTATTTTGTGTGTTAATTATATGTTAGTTATGCCACTCCACTACTACTATGGTTTATAATAATTATGGAACTTAGTTTGTAAGGTTTGAAACAACTGGTTTGTAAACTATGTTATTGTAAGACTTCCGCTGTTTTTACTCTGGTTTTGATATTTGAATAAATGTTGTAATACTGCAATGACTCTGTAACGTGATCCTGCTCGAAAATCGTGGATGATTCGGGGTTCCCCGAGGACACCCGACAGTCTTTTTAAGTTATTGGAAACATATGCATAAATGTCAAAGGTCGTCGGACAGTGACAGGTGCATGTGGGCCCTATAACTTAGGAGGTTCTGCCACACCCTCCAACTTTTGCAAGCAAAAGCAAGAGGCTCGGGGGCTACACTCAGTGAGTGCAATTTTTACGAAAAATTGCACCCACCCAAAAAGAACTCGGACATAAGCTCGGAGGCTGCATGCCGCAAAACTACTCGGATAATGATTTAATCGAAGACTAAAGGGCCGCTTCGGAAAGATGCCGCAAAACTACTAGGATGATGACATAATCCAAGTCTCGGGGACTACTTTAGAACACAAATTTTCAAACAACATAAAGGATCAAAACCCTCTAACTTTTTGTTCCAAATAGCAAGAGGCTCGGGGGCTACACTCAGTGAGTGCACTTTTTTTTTCGAAAAAGCGCACGTCACCAAAAGACTTCCTCAACGCAGACCACTTCAAGACATTACGACAAAAAGAACCCGGAACGAGCCATATTCGAGTTCTTTTTTATAAAACTTCAACGAACAATCAGAGCAACTTCAAGACAAGATCCTCCAGCTCCTTGTTCCAAATAGCAAGAGGCTCGGGGGCTACAACCAGATGGATGTACTTTTTCTTCAAAAAGCACTCACCACTCGAAGATCCCAAGAAGCGCTACAAGGTTTCACTCCAGAAAGCACTCGGATGACATTTTATTCCTACTCAACAAGACTTGAAGGAGCAAAGCGAGACTTTCAGAGCTCAACCATGAAGTGCTCGGGGGCTTGTCGATGCGGGACCCATAGGATACCCCGCAAGGGAGAGAGAAGATCTAGTCCAACTAGGATTCTTCCCATATAATCTTAGTAGTAGAACTATTAAGTAATCCTACTAGAAAATCTTATTGTAAACTGACTAGGACTCTGACCTCCTGACTATATAAAGGAGGGCAGGACTCCTGAGAGAAGAGGATGACAATTGTACAACACAACATATCACAATCAATCAAACGCAAAGGCTAACGCCGACTAGACGTAAGGTTATTACTCGATCTACGATCGAGGGCCTGAACCAGGATAAATCGACTGCCTCTTGCGTTAACCATCGAGTTCAGCATACGCCGAAGCCCGAACATACTGCCCCAGGTACCCCCGTGGCAGGCTATCGGTGGTGAAACATCGACAACATTCAAATAAGAAAAAGAAATAAACAAATTAAACATGAGAGTAAAGTAATATTGTAAAACGACTACATTTGTATTAACTGAACAATCACAAAAAACTATTATTTCATTAATTAATAATTCACTACATTTGTGATAGGATGACACTTCTTATTCTATTTGGCTAAATTTCTATTCAAGAAGATTAGGCCCACATGTCATACTCACACTTTTGCAAGGATACACCATGTGGAATTGGGTCGTTTTATTATCCAATAAATATGTGGTTTTGCTGAAGTTGTAAATGGAGAGTGGTTTTGTGAAATTAGGAAATAAAATGTGGTTATTAGGAAGTAAAATGTAGTTATGAGAAGGTCCTTCCTATTTTAAAATGAAATCATTTTCAACAAATTGTTTTTTCACACATTTTGCTACACAGAGTAATAAACTATTTAAAGTGTGTAGTTTCGCGATATTTTACTGGAAAAAGAAGCTTATTTTTACTCCATATATTCTTTAAAAACTAAGGGAATACATGAAATGGACCTTTTATAATCGTCCAGTCATTTTCAATGAATTTTCCAAAGATTTGGTCAAAGAAGAGTAAACCCATGCTACCTATCATATCACTCGCCTCCATGTGACCAATCAGCGACCTGGGTGTTGTCATCCGCCTCGGCCTCGCCTGGTGACCGTAGCGACCTGCACCGCCCGCCCGCACCCAAGCGCACCGCGCGGTCGAACACCTCGCGCGCATCCATGGCCACCACCCACCAACTCACTCCATCCCGCCTCCACCACCCCTCCGCCTCCTCCGCGGCTCGCGTCCGCGCCACCGCCTCGCTCGCGCACCCGCACCTCCTCTCCCGCCGCCTCCGCCTCGCCGCCCCGGACTCGCGCTCCCCCTCCCTCTCCCAGCGGCACGGACGGCGCGGCGCCATGTCGGTCCGCAGCTCGCTCATCGACCCGGACGGCGGCGCGCTCGTCGAGCTCGTCGCCCCGCCCGACCGCGTCCCGGCGCTGCGCGCGGAGGCGGAGGCGGAGGCGCTCCCGCGGGTGCGCCTCGCTCCCGTCGACCTCCAGTGGGCGCACGTGCTCGCCGAGGGATGGGCCAGCCCGCTCCGCGGCTTCATGCGCGAGCACGAGTACCTCCAGAGCCTCCACTTCAACTGCGTCCGCCTCCCCGACGGGAGCCTCGTCAACATGTCGCTCCCCATCGTGCTCGCCATCGGCGACGCCGACAAGGAGCAGATCGGGGGCAAGCCAGACGTCGCGTTACAGGGGCCCGACGGCGGTGTCGTCGCCATCCTGCGCAGGTACGTACGTCCTGCTCCTCCTTTTCTTATTCCTATTATCAGAACATGCTTGTTCCATTTTGAAGTTGTTGGTTCGACCAAACACAACAATCACAACATTCTTGTGCTATGTTTACTGCAACTTTCGTTAGAATTTCTGTGGGGGGAAATTGTTTCGTTAATGATATACAATTGAAATTCCTTAGGAGCTCATGATGGCATTATGTTTGCTGGGTATAGGTGATTTTAGTTTTGTATATCCGAGAGCATATTATTACAGTAATGTGCCAAGCATCCTCTTATAAATGAACTATGTCTGCACCCAGCCAACTTTTTGATAATTTAATTGAGGCAAATTCCATGGAAGCATCTTAGGTCTGCTGCTTGTTCTTTATAGTCCACACTTTGGCTCGTTTGGGGGGCCATAACAGCACTACCAAGTTCAATGGATGGGATTCTTTTGGCTAAAAGCTATTGTCCTCCTTGACGGCGCTGTCCCTTTTTCCATCATGTCACCCTCATTTTTATTGCATAAGGATTCCCTTATCAGGCGTATTTGACCCATGTGATTAATGAGCAACTTGATCCTAATATCTCTGTGAGTGGTTGTCAGGTTATGTGACCATTGGTCAAATGGTACTGTTCTGTTGTCGTGGATGTAACTTCAACTTGGCCCATCTGAAGTGAACTAATACGTTTAATAACCAACAACCAACTTAATTTGGAATTCAAGATCTGTCCTCGGTAGTTATTAGTTGATTATGAGAGCAATGATGCTTTTTGTGTGGCCCTTGCAAGTTGTCATGTTGACGTGATCTTATCCCATTTTGAATATCCCTTCATGACACTTCCTTGCCCACTTTCTGGAGCATGGAGCAATATCACAATCATCTTGTCACCCCCATCTGTTAGTCTCAACTATACTCACTCGAATGACCCAACAGATTTAGGCCCTAATTAGTCCTTTCTTTCATGTAGCTGTGGATTTTAAATGTTTAATTATAATTTTATGTGCTATAGTAATTTTTTTCTACAATCTGGTCATGTAAGCTCTGCTTTTCCTTCAGAATGAATTCTGAGCAAAGTTCCAAAAATAATAAAAATTCTTTCTCATCCCTTCTTTGACCATTCAGACATCATGATCACTACTGAGACTGACATTTCTAGACATGACATGCTGGTGAGGAATATTCCCTGGTGATAACTCAAAGATACATATGATGTTTAATATTTCCCTTTTCTTGGAAACACACAATAATAACTTCCTTAGTTAAGTGACACATAGCAGATATTGTGTAAAAAAGCATTTGTCCGCTGATACTTAAACACGCAAGGGTAAGTTTGGTCAAACTCATCAGGGCAGAGATACCAGGGGGATAGTTCCCACTGAATGCCGGGTAAAGAAGTGGTCCTGATACAAATTATTAATTCAATTCTGGAATTATCTTGCTCAATTTAGTAGATGTTTCTGGTCTGAAAGAAAAAAAAAACATTCCTCTTGTGCATATTGCTAGTAGCTTTTTTCTTTGGACAGCTTCCATAGGCCATGTACTGAATTTACAGCTAGTTATTCATGGTGTCACCATCGGCTTTTACATAGCCATGTCAATTACCTGTCTCTTTCTACAACCTGTTTTTTACTGTGCCACTAATACTATTGTAGCCATGTTTTACTTTATATGCCATATCGATGCAACTTAGCTCAACTGTAAGAACACTTTCATGTTAACAAAGCATGGTTTTTGTCGTATTACTTCTGCATGCAGCTCCTGTCAAAATATTTGATTTTTATGCATATGTATCTGGTCCACAGAGTTGAAATATATCCCCACAATAAAGAAGAAAGAATCGCAAGAACATTTGGTACAACTGCACCTGGTTTACCCTATGTTGACGAGGCTATTGCGTCAGCTGGGAACTGGCTGATCGGTGGCGACCTGGAGGTGTTGGAACCCATCAAATACAATGATGGTCTTGATCACTACAGACTCTCACCTCGGCAACTTAGGAATGAGTTTGACAAACGGGGGGCTGATGCTGTGTTTGCCTTCCAGTTGAGAAATCCAGTACACAATGGTCATGCATTATTGATGAATGACACTAGAAGGCGTCTCTTGGAAATGGGTTACAAGAATCCTATTCTACTGCTACATCCTTTAGGTGGTTTTACCAAAGCGGATGATGTCCCACTGCCAGTTAGAATGGAACAACACAGCAAGGTATACATTTGTCGTCTTAGATGTTTACTGGATGTATCATGCAAATTGCTGAAGTTGATCATGCACAGGTCTTGGAAGATGGAGTCCTTGATCCCGAGACTACTATAGTGTCTATATTTCCCTCACCAATGCATTATGCTGGTCCAACAGAAGTGCAGTGGCATGCAAAGGCACGAATTAATGCTGGCGCCAATTTCTATATAGTAGGCCGAGATCCTGCTGGAATGGGCCATCCAACAGAAAAGAGGGACTTGTACAACCCAGATCATGGGAAGAAGGTCCTGAGCATGGCTCCTGGTTTAGAGAAACTCAACATACTGCCCTTCAAGGTATTTGATTGACATACGTTTCCTTGACATTTGACATTGTCCTATTCATTGAAATGTTGGGGGTCCATAAGTGTTTACTTGAGAAACTGTTGAAATATGATACACTCATGATTCTTTTTCCTGTTGTATTAGTCTCCAGAGTTGTATTTCAGCATTTAATTTGACTTTTGACTGGCAACAACCGTTCCTTTCTCAATTATTCCATTTTTTTGTGTGTTTTAAGTGCATTTACTAGAATATGAATAGTAGATGAATCTGATGGAGTGATGGTATTTGCAGAATGTAAACTCTGTAAGAAATCATTTCCCTGGTAGTATGCGAGCACTAGAACCTTTGTTTTTTTGACGACAACACTAGAATCTTTGTTGTTTTTGGCAAAGGAACATGAGCCATCAGTTCCACTGATGCTACTACTAATGGAGCCAAGAATAAATGTCGACCATGTACTATAATTTAAGTTATTACAGTTTTTATCTGTCATGGTAGGATACATTGATTTAGTCTATTGTATTTCTTTAGAACATGACGATAAATTTTTCAGAAACTGATAAAATTTCAGTAATGCAGATACCACATGTGTTTTTGAAAAAGAAACAAGCTGTACACTAATGATTCGATTTGTTTCGTTTTACCAAAAACTTGTTCGATTTTTCATCTCCTGTTATCTTGAATGCACTCATGTTTTGTTATCCCCTTACAGGTAGCAGCTTATGATACAGTAGCAAAGGAGATGGCCTTCTTTGATCCTTCACGCAGTCAAGATTTTCTGTTCATCTCTGGAACCAAGGTAGGCTCGTTAGTTTTCGCCACGTTTATCATTTAGTTTTCATACTAGCAGTGGATTTACTCCTGCTAACCGTTAACCTCACATATCAACCAGATGCGCACTTTTGCCAAAAATGGAGAGAATCCTCCAGACGGTTTCATGTGCCCGGGTGGGTGGAAAGTTCTTGTTGACTACTACAATAGCCTGCAAGCTGAAGAAGCGACTCCAGTCCCTGTATGAGGCAAGCTACTATTTGACTATGAGATTATTCAATGGCAGGAAAACATGCAAGCACGTGATCAGATCATTTTAGCTTTTCCTTGTTGATTCTTTAGGTTAATAGTTGATTGATATGATCAAATCTTTTCGATTGTTTGTTTGTCTTTAAATATGAGACTGTGAAGCATGGAAAACTAAGATCTGTACAAATTGAGCCAAAACAGTATGGCTATTGTTTTGTAGCGAAGCCGGTTCAACTATATATAAAATAAAAGATGAAAGGGTGCATATTTTTTGGATGCTACTTTCACTTGTTGCCGTATTAAAACCATCTATGTTGCCAAAACATTGGTGAACTCGACGTATGAAGATGATTTTTATATATAAATTGTAGCCTTCGACGAGATCTACAGTGTTCTTGTTTTGATTTTCTTCTTTAAATATATTTAAAAAATAATTATAAAATCTTATCAGCATATTAATTGGCGTACCAAGCTTATCGCCTTAGAAAAAATCATATCTTTATTTTATGGTATCGGAAAATATATTTTGTATATGAAAATTGTACTCTCGATGACATCTACAAATCTATAGTTTTGAGTTTTGTCAATGAGGTCGTTAAGACGGTGAGAAAAAATAATATAATGTTTCAGTAGCATATTAATCGTGTACCATGGCTTGTCACCTTAGAAAAATCATATTTTTATATGGTGTCGGATAAATATACTTTTTATACAAAAATTTAGCACTTGATGAACTTAAGGCCTATTTGGATCCCATGGGCTAACAACTAGTTGCTAAAGTTTAGCCCTTGAGGATCTAAACAGGTGGATTAATTGGTGGGCTAAACTTTAGCCAAGGTTTGGACTAGTTGTTAGCTCACTACTAGTCCATCCAACCCAGCTATCTGGGGCTAATTTTTCAACCGATCCGAAAAAAGATGCCACATATGGCATGCCCTCGGTCCCGTTGGCAACCGCTCGGCCAAACGCGCGACCCAACCCTCTCGCATCCACCGTGCCTCGCCGGTCGTTGCTCCTCGCACGTGGCCTCTCGCCGTGCCTCGACGGTCGCTGCATCTCGCCCACTGCCGCCGGTCGCTACTCCTCCATGTAGGGTCGAGATGGCGGACTAGAGGGGGGGGTGAATAGTCCTTTCTAAAATTAATCGCGCCGGCTAACCGAAACAAACATGGAATTAAAACAATCGGTCTAGCCAAGACTACACCCCTCTATCTAAGTTCATAAGCACCTTAAAAAGATCCTAATCAAGTAATTAAGGTGTCGTTGCTAGCTAGAGCTCACCTAATCAACTCTAGAGCAAAGATCACACATACCTATTCACTAGTACTTCACACAACCGGGGAGCTCCTACACAACTAGTGATGCAAAAAGCACAAAGCCACCCAAGCTCACTAGCAATGCTCAATAACAAGGCTTCACAAGCCAAATTATAGAGCGCAAATTACTTAGCTACACAAACTAACCATTGTGACTAACAAGGTTACTAAAACCAAATTAGCCACGCAAGGGAGCTACTTCTATGCTACACAAGCAAGAAGGCAACTATCAAGCTACTAAAGCTAAACTAGTCACAAGAGCAACTACACAAGCAAAATGTAATTGAAAGTAATACAAGCTTGTGTTTCGCGGAATGCAAACCACCGAGAAGATGATGAAGACAATGTTGTCACGGTGATTTTCTTCTGGGGTTCACTTGGTTGCCACCAAGCTACGTCCCCGTTGTGTCGAACACTCACTTGGTGGTTCGGCGGCTAATTGGCATCACCCGCTAAGCCCGCATGTCGGGCACCACAAGAACCTACCCGAAAGTGAGGGTAGCTCAATGACACACTCAACTAGAGTTGCTCTTCGCGATCCCCGCGGGGTGAGCACAACGCCCCTCAAATCCTTCTCCGAAGCACTGCACAATCTTCTCGCGTGCTTCAACGGAGTCACAAGCCACCAAGATGTCTAGGAGGTGGCAACCTCCAAGAGTAACAAGCACCACCGGCTTGCAACTCGATCACCTAGTGCCACTCGATGCAACCTCACGATGCAATCGCACTAAAATCACACTCACTCGCAATCGGATGATCACTATCAAGCATAAGTGAGTTAGAGGGCATCCAAGCACACCTACACAAGGCACCAAGGCTTAAGGGTGCTCAGCCACCAGCCCAAGCTCGATCTCCACCTCTATTTATAGCCTCCAAACCAAATAGAGACGTTGGAGCAAAGCTACTGGTTTCTACGAGGGCACCCCCAACGGTTGAATTGAAACTAGCCGTTGGTCACCGGACAGGGGTGGTGGTGGCACCGCCCTAGGGGTGGCGGTGACCACCCAGGCCAACCCCATGAAACCCTTGCACTCAGAAAAAATAGGGCGGTGCCACCTAGGCAGCACCCCGAGCCCAATTTCGCCTCCTCTTCTTTACCAACTTCTTCACCTTTGTAAATATGCTAACACCACCAAGTGTTCACCAACTTGTGCACGTGTGTTAGCTTTTCACAAATATTTTACCAAAGTGTAGGGGACCATGACGCCTAAGAGGGGGGATGAATTAGGCAACTTAAAATTCTAACTCTAAACTATGGCCTCTTTTACTAACCTTAGCAAAACCTATGCAAAACATAAACTATCTAAATGTGTGTCTATAGTTTTGCTAGTGTGTTGCTGTCGGTGTTTCGTACAAGCACCGGCAAGTAAATTTATAGTAATGCGCGTTAGGCTCGGATGGTGCGCTAAAGGACACAGGATTTATACTGGTTCGGGCGGAACGTCCCTACGTCCAGTTTGTTGCTGCTTGTGTTATTAGCACCGTAAACAATCTGTAGTAAGGGATACAAACTGCCAAGAGAGGGACTGGTCCCAAGTCTCTGATCGAAGGATTGAAAGGTGGTCAAGAGCTTCGTAGCTGCTTGAATGTGTGTGAATGTGTTCTATTGTTCGGTCCTATTTTTTCCGTCTCCTCGATGGAGGATGTGCATCCCCTTTTATAGATGAAGGGGGTGGCTTTACAAGGGTGAAGACTCCAGGATGCGTATTCTACTTAGTCCTGTGGCTTACGTCTATCCGATCAGGTCCTCCATCCTGATGAGTGCGAAGGAAGATAAGTGCTTACGATATTGTCGATGTCTCTGTAGGATGTCAGGCTAGTCACAGAACGCTGTCCTGCGCAGGGTATGGGCTGTAGTACGGTGGTTTTGACTTATGAGCCTCTCCCAGCCCCGCTCCGTGCGCCTTCTGGTTCCCATGATTCCTTGTTGGGAGAGTTCAGGGTCGGGGTCCGGTGTGGCACCGTGGCCAAGGCCTTCCGACTAGGAGGACCTGAGGGGTCGGGAAGCGGACGCCGCTCCCTCGGGTCCACAGCGTGGTGACGGAATACCCGTCGTCTGTGGAGATAGCAAATCCGTTCTTGGAGCGTAGCGGTTGTCGTATATCTTTGTTGGGTTCCGTGTCCCAGAGCTGAAGGCGGCGCCTACAACTCTACAGGGTGAGGCGTGCACACCTGTAATACCTTTTGGGCTCTGCGGCGCCCGGAAGGGTCTAAAGCATCAGTCCTGTCGTTCCCTGGCAGTCCTTTTCCTGCCAGGGCGCAGGGTATGATCGTTAGAGCCATGGTTGACCTGAATGTCTTGTCTCGTCCTGTACCCATCATTATGAGGGATAGATATCGATCAGGGCGAGGCTCGTTCTGGGCTGTTGGGCGAGACGGAGTTTGGCTTTGAGCCTTTGGGCGAGGCAGGGTTACCCCACAAAGGCGTCGGGTGAGGCCGACCCTACCCCTCTGGGATCGGGCGAGACGGAACTCATCCCTTAGCCCTCGGGCGAGACCGAGCCCGCCCTCGAGGGGTCAGGCGAGACGGAGTTTATCCCTCGGCCCTCGGGCGAGACCGAGCCCGCCCTATAAGCGTCGGGCGAGGCGGAACCGAACTCCTGTTACTCGAACAAGGGATGACATGACGCCTTTATGCGTCCGGAAGTTTTTCACGTTTGGTGGTTATCGGTTCCGCCTTCTGGGGTACCCTGGTATTAGGTCCCCGACAGTAGCCCCCGAGACTCTAGGTGATTCGGGTAGAACCGCCTAGAGGGTGTTTTTTTTTGATTTCGTTGAAGCTAATTTGCCGGAGGGTGCGCGCGAGCGCACCCGATGGGTGTAGCCCCCGAGCCCCCGGGTGACTCGAGTTGAGTCGCCCGGGGGTTTGTACCGGCCCCTTCGAGGGTAAGGCTGAAGGACTTAGTTTTACATCAACTGGGTGTTTTTCCGAGTGGGTCGTGGCGTCCCGTTCGCTAGGGACTGATTTGGAGCTGTCCTAACTGGTGCTTCTGCCCTTGACGGCGGATCGTTCGCGGATTCCTTCTTAGTCGGGCCGGCTGGCGAGTTTCTGGGCCCTAGGCGGGCCAAAGAGAAAAGAACAGGCCTTTGTGGCTTGCGCTTCCCCGGTGGGTAGAGAGTCCGGATTTGTTTGGGGAAGGCGAACCGTCTGCCGAGATTTTTGGGATGAGAGGATAGGGACTGCGGGCGCGTGTCCCGCGACGTGACGCGGTGGCGTGCGTGGCAGGCCCGGAGATCGAGGCGGACGGTTGCCCTTCTCGTGTCCGTCGCCACCTATAAAACCGCAGGGTTCGCCCCCAGGGTCCCGTATTTCGCTCCCCTTCCTTTGCGTTCTGAGACATCCGCCGCCAATCTTCCCAGCCTCTCACGCCCGCATCGCCACCGTCGACCGGCCTGCCTTCGTGTTCCAGCCGCCGTTAAGCTCGTGCCTGCCCTTCCCCCCTACTGCTTCAATGGAGTTGTGGGGCAGATCAAGCATTACTTCCCGGCATCTGGAGGGCCTCGTCCGCCGTGGCCTTCTCCGCCCACAATCCGCCGTCCAGGAGTGGTTGCTTCCTGGCGACGAGGGTGAGCCGGTGCCGCCCGAAGGGTATGTCGTCTCTTTTGCCCTCTTCCATGAGCGGGGATTCGGGGTACCCGCGCATAGATTTCTTCGGGGGCTATTAGATTACTATGAGGTAGAGCTGCAGCATCTAACTCCCAATGGGATACAGCATATGGCAGCGTTTGTTGCCCTGTGCGAGGGTTTCCTGGGGATCGATCCCCATTTTGATCTGTGGCGGTATTTCTTTAGCGTTAGTCTGTCGAAGAGGAAGATTGGGGGGAAAGAAGTAGATGCGCCGATGGGGTGTGCCAGCATTCACCTGCGCCACACCCGGTCGAAGGGTTACCCGTACATGCGTCTGGCTACGTCCAACAAGGGATGGCATTCGCAGTGGTTTTATGTTAGGGATGATGTGAGTGCCACCCTACCGAAGTACACCGGACGTCTTATTGTGGATGCTCCGGCGTCGTGGGGCTGGGGCGTCCAGACTAAAGACAAGAAGCACATCTCCGACCTTCTCTCCGCCCTCCATGCCCTGAAGGGTCGGGGTGTAAAGGGGTCGGGGATTATCGGTGCTTACCACGCGAGGAGGGTGGCGCCACTGATGGCGCGCGTGCTTCCCCTGCATCGGATGATGCCAGGGATGTCGTTCGAGGGAACGGTGCTCGTTGACGAGGCGCTCCCTTATTCGGAAGTGGCGCAGCGTGTCAAGGAGGCGACGGAGCCGACGAAGGATTCTGCCGGCATGGTCCTCGACATCGTGTATCCGGTGCCCGGGCATCCTCCATTATGTTGGGGCTAGCCGAGGGGGCTAGTCTTCAAGGATAGTCCAGCTCCACTGCCGAAGGACAGGGCTGTGGCGGCGGCGAATCGACTCGCGGCCGAGCGGGACAAGAAGGCAAAGGAGGAGATGAAGAAGGTGAAACGACTGAAGCAGGAGGCACGGGATCGGGGAGAGGACGTGAGCAGTGAGGATGACGACGATGATGATGATGACGACGGCGACGACGAGGTAGCCGTCGACGTGGATTGGGGCGTCCTAGAGGATGAGGAAACGCTGACAAGTGGCCACCCACCCGTGTAGGGGCCCTTTGCTTTTCACGCAAAGGGAAGTGAATCAATGAGGTCGGTGGAGGCCGGCGAGTCCGCCGCTTCGCACGGCATGCTGGCCGAGGATCGGTGGATGGGGGCCACCGGGCTTGCTGCCATCGACCCTGAGGCGATCGTGGAGGGGGGTGGTACTGGAGCCGCGCCCGGCTTTGGTGCCGCGCCTTGTGAGATGATGGAGGGGAGCAGCTCTGGTGCTGTGCCTCGTGAGACGAGGGAGGGGGACGGCTCCGGTGCCGCGCCCGACGAGACGATGGAGGGGAGCGACTTCGGCGCTGCGCCCGACGAGATGAACCCCCCTGCCCCGGAGCAGGGGGCAGGCAAGAAACGGTCCCGTCCGGACGAGTCAGGGCAGGGATCTGGGGATCCGTCCCCAAAATGCTTCCGCCGGCCAAGGACGTCAACGTAAGCTCTTGACTCCTCTGTTATCATCTCTTTTCCATTTTTATTTTGACTTAACGGTTATTACCTTTGTGTAGGTTCCTGCGGACGGGTCACCCCCTAGGGTTGGCGCCCAAGAAGAGTCTCGCCCTTCAAGCGGGACAGACGGCGTCGCCTGGAGTCACCCCTGTTTCGGGCAGGGGTGGTGCCGACGTTGGGGCCGCGTTGGCCGCACCGACGGCGTCCATGGTGGCTCCCACGCCCGCAGAGGCTACTGAGCGAGCGGCTTCTTCCATGGCGGGCGTGGAAGAGCCGGCCGAGGACCGTATGCCACCGGTGAAGGTGATCGTGACTGCGCCGAGCCAGGATCAGCCGAGCGCGGTCGTGGTGGCACCCGAGGGCGTGGTGCAATCCGCGCCGCCAGGTGCCCATGTGGATCCGCCCGTGGCGCCCGAAGCGGTCCAGACGGAGGAGGGTCCAGCCGGAGGGTCCTTGAGTGCGGCGGTGGTGCCGCACAGGGTCAGGAGGGAGCCGCCACCGGCCCCTTTGTCGGGAGGAAGCCGCTCCCCTGCGCGGGGGGAGCCGCTGCTCCAGTGGATGGCTGCTCAGGACCCGACGTCGGCTCTTTTCTCGCTCGATGATCATTCTGAGAGTATGGAGCGAGAAGGTCTTGACATTGGGATCTCGACCATGCTGAACGCCCTGGACCAGGCCAGAGGAGCCCTCCGTGAGATCGTTATCCCTACCTCTCAGGTATTTTCTGGACTTTTCTTTTTTCTTTCTTCGTGTGTTTGTGGGTTCTCGCATTTCTGATATCAGTCTTCTTCTTTAGATTCTTGTTGCTCGTAGCCGGAAAAAATCCCAATTCCTCCGTGAGCAGAAGGCGGAGTGGGATCGCCTCTCCGAGGAGGCCCGGCTGCGAGCAAACATGGCCGCCCAGCTTGCTATCGCTCAGGAGTGGGAGGCCCAGGCACGTCAGGATGCGGAGGAGGCGCACGGGATGTTCGAGGACCTGTCGGCGAGGTCCAAGCTGGATGGAGAGGAGATTGCCAAACTCCAAAAAGAGCGAGACGAGCTGCTGCAGAGGAATGCCGCGGCCAATGAGAAGGCCGGTGAAATCCTGAAGGAGCTGGAGATGGAGCGGGACCTCCGGCAGAAGGCCGAGAGTAGGGCCACAGCCCTCCAGCAGAAGGTGGACGAGGATGTCGAGGTGGTCCGCTCTCTCCGGGCGGAGCTTGATGACGCGGTGAAAGGAAAGTTGAGTGCTGAGAACGTCGCCACCAAGCTGGAGAAAGAGGCTGCCTATACGCGTAGGGCCCTTCAGGCGGAGAGCGATGAGCATGATCTTCTACAAGCTGCGGTCGGGGTGGTCCTTAATGCCCTGAATGTGATGGAGCCGGTGGAGACCAGCCCGCTCGTGGCTCGTGTCGGAGGTATCACGGCTCGGGTGGGCCAACTTGAGGAGAGTGCCTTTCATCCCGGGATTACCCAGGCCTTCACCGTCGCCCACGCCCATTATGAGAAGGAAATAAACCTGAGGGTGATGAGCGAAGGCTTTCCGTCCACCTACGAGGATGAAGAGCTGGAGGAAATGGAGAAGATGGTCGCTCCCCTTGCGAAGAACCTGGCAGACAGTCTGAAAGAAATGGTTCTCCCTTCGCGGGAGTAATTAGTCGAACAATTTTGAGAACAGTTTATATGTAATATGTGGACAAGTGTCGGTATTTTTCGAGTCTGGACGCCTTTCGTGCTTTTGCGTCTTAATTTCGTTTTGTTTGATTTTTTGCGATTTGATTTTTTACGGTCTTACCAATATGTTCCCCTGAATTATGCCGCTGATTATAATGCTAGGAGATTGAGGAGGTAGCCGTACCTTAACAGCCCCCGAGTAAGGTCCGACCCCCGCACCTGCCTGGGGTCGGGTGTTACTGGAGACCGGAATCGTGGTTTCGGTGTCAATGGATGTCATCGCAATAATCCCCGCCCTGTCTTCCAACAGAAATCCCAACTGGGGACTCTATGGGCTCGGCAAGGTGGGGCTTTTGTCCCTGCATTGTTTGGCCCGAGCCCCCAAGCCTTGTTAGGGTCTGATAGGGGTCGGCCGTTATTTGCGTGTTACCCCGTCCTTGGTTTTCGCAATCGGAGGGGCTGAGTGAACGACACTTGCCTCGATGGCTTGAGTACCGTGCTCAACGAGCTCGCTAACGGGTACGTTCGTGTGGAATCCGGGTCCATCATTTGCTGATGGGGTCGGCAGAGCCCTCTGGTGGCACTCCACAACTTCTTAACCCGCCTCCCGGCAGATGCCTGAGTCGTTCGATAAGCTCAGGGTGCCCGATGGCCTCTCCTCAATGGAGATTCTGTGGGTTTGGCTCAAGGTTAGAATCGAACGAGAGAAGGTCGAGACGTCTCGGTTTGCTTCTGAGCGGGGTCGGGCAGGGCCGCTAGGGCTCGTCTCGGTTATCTCTCCCTGGCTCTGTTTGGCGTGAGGCGGCCTCGAGCCCTTCGCGGGCCGACCTTCGAACCTCAGCCTGTGGTTGCCTATATCGGATAAGGCGACAGCCGTTTCGTGGTGCGACACGAATCATTGGGATGCAATTTTTTGCATATGAAATGTTTTGAATGCAAGATTTAATTGAAAATAAAGGCGGTAACGTTACCTTGGTGGTATGAGTGGCGGAAAAGCTCCTACCTGATGGGTTCGGGCCCTGACGTTTGGAAAAACCTACGTAAGAATTGCCATTCTTTGTTTTTGTGTCTCGGTGACGATCCGAGCTGTTTGATTAACTTGGGCAACCTGACAGCTGTAGGCGGACCCCTCCGATCCCTTTTTTGAGAAAGGCGGACGTCGAAACTAGAGACGCGAGAGGCGTTTGAGCATGATTTTTCTGGTGAACAGAAACATCATAGCTATCGGGGCGTAGGGTTTGCTAGTTCGTCCAGTTTTACTCAAAGCTTTGTGCCTGTATATCGCACCCTTAGTTTCAAGCGTACGGAGGGGTCGGGTGAAGAGGATGTCTGGATTGGTAGTCATCCTCGACAGCCCCCGAGTGATGTTCGCGCCCCCGCTATTTGATGGGGTCGGAATCTTGCGAACAAATTTTAACGCATAAAATGTGAAGGCTGAGAGGCTTATCTTTCTTTGGTCGTTCGTTCGTCGTGTCTTCTGGGCTGAACGATCGACCCAGGAGATCTGAAGGGTCCCGTCATCGAGTCGTCCGTGGTCCTGCATGGGGAGGCGAAAAAGTTGTCTGCCTATGTGGGCGCCTTAATCGCCGCGTCCAGAGTGGGTCAGTGGCGGGCCATACCCAGGCAGTGTTCAGTTTGACCAAAGAGGGACGCTTCATAGACCGGGGTTCGTCCCGTCACCTCTGGCGCGTCCCCTCAGATATCAATCAGCATTGATTGCGTAAAAAAAGGGGAAGGGAGAGGGTTTTTCGTCTGACCTTTCGCCTTTCCTTAGTTACTGCGCCTCCTCTTTAAATAGGGAGGGGGAGAGGAGCTCTCATCCCACCTCCCCTTCTGCCTCCGAGCCGCTATCTCTCCTTCTTCTTCCTTTCCGCCAAACGCGTCCGTGCGTCGCGGTGGTTCCTGAGTGAGGAAGAGTAATGCCAGAGAGAGAGATAGAGAACTTACAAACTTGCTCGTGATTCTGGTGCGTGATGTCGAGCCGGAGGTTATCCAACGTAGATGAGATGGTGCGCGCGGCCCTTGCTGAGGAGTCGCTGCTGCCGAAGGAAAAAAGGCGTCGGTGGGCGTCGTACATCGTTGACTTCGCCGTCGTTCGCTGCGCTCCTCCCTTGGCGGGAGGCGTTTCCTGCCCATACGCCGTTGTCAGGGTTATGGCTGGGGATGATGGCGTAGTCCCCAGACGCTCCGGCGGAGGCATCATAGATGGTGGCGCCTTCGAGGATCCAACGAAGATGTCGCCGATGGAGAGCGTGGCACGGCGCCCGCAGTAGACGAGCTGGCCCGTGTACATGCCCTCGACGTCGCCGATAGAGAGCATGGCACGGCGGCCGCAGTGGACGAACTGGCCCGTGTACATGCCCTCGACGTCGCCGATGGAGAGCATGGCGCGGCGATCGTAGTAGCACTTGTGGTAGAGCTGAGCCAGGACTGTAATGAAATAACGTTGTGGGGAAGCCCCCGAGTAAACAGTCTTCGGAGTATATTGTTCCTTTTTTGTAATGGCATCGCTTTGTAAGTGGTGAATTCGTGCAAAAAATGAACAAAATTACATCCTTTGCTTGTGGCAAGTCATTTTAGCGCTTTCCAACTCTTCTCATGGTCTAAGTCATAGGAAGCTAGGAACGTGGGCAAACTAATTCTGATTGAACTGGTGAGCAAAGAGGTTGCAGCCGCTGGGGCGTGGGTGTCTTGCAGTCCTACCAGTTGTGTTCAGAATTGGTTCCCAAGGTCTTAGCCCTCGAGACTCATTTACGAGGCGAATGGAAAACTTATAGAATGTTTGTAAGTATAACACAGGGATTTTTTGCAATCGCGATACTTGTATTACACATAACATATGTTATGATCACATGCCAGCCCCCGAGTGAGGTCTGACCCCTCGCAATTTGCAGGGGTCGGTAGTCACTAAGGATCGGGGTTCTGTCAAGACAAAAACTGATAAGGAAAAGTGTAAGCTTATTTTAAGGATAGAAACGACGTAGCTGCTCAATGTTCCAGGCGTTGGTGAAGACCTCGCCTTTGATGGTTTTCAACCGGTAGGCGCCTGGGCGAAGTATTTCCGCGACGATGTAGGGCCCTTCCCAGGGTGGGGAGAGTTTGTGGCGATCCTTGTTGCTCTGCACAAGGCGGAGGATGAGGTCTCCGACGTTGAAGGCTCGACCCCGCACCCGTCGGCTGTGGTACTGCCGTAACGCTTGCTGGTACTTGGCTGAACGGAGGAGGGCGATGTCGCGGGCCTCATCCAGCTGGTCCATGGCGTCTTGGTGAGATGCCTCGGCTCCCTGTTCGTCATATGCTCTGATTCTTGGCGCTCCATAGTCGAGGTCCGTCGGGAGAACGGCCTCGGAGCCGTAGATCATGAAAAAGGGTGTGTAGCCGGTGGCCCGGCTAGGAGTCGTCCTTAGGCTCCAGAGCACAGCCGGGAGCTCAGTGAGCCAACACGCGCCGAACTTGTTCAACCGGTTGAAAATTCTGGGTTTGAGGCCTTGAAGGAGCATGCCATTTGCGCGCTCAACCTGTCCGTTCGTCCGGGGGTGCGCGACGGCTGCCCAGTCGATTCGGATGTGTTGTTCATCACAGAAACGAACGAATTTCCTACCGGTGAACTGCGTGCCGTTGTCTGTGATGATGGAGTTCGGTACTCCAAAGCGATGGATGATGTCGAGAAAGAACAGCATAGCTTGCTCGGATTTGATTGTGGATATTGGCCGAGCTTCAATCCATTTTGTGAACTTGTCTATGGTGACAAGCAGGTGGGTAAAGCCTCCGGGCGCTTTTTTAAGTGGCCCAACCAGGTCAAGCCCCCAGACCGCGAAGGGCCACGTGATGGGGATCATCTGGAGAGCCTGGGCCGGGAGGTGTGTTTGCCGAGCGTAGTATTGGCACCCTTCACAGGTGCGTACAATTTGCTCGGCATCGGCTACTGCGGTGGGCCAATAGAAACCCTGTCGGAATGCCTTCCCAACCAAGGTTCTTGGTGCGGCATGGTGTCCGCATGCCCCTCCGTGGATGTCGCTTAGTAGGAGTTTTCCCTGTTCGTCCGGGATACAAAATTGCAGAATTCCGATGTGACTTCGTTTGTAGAGTTCGCCCTCTACAAGAACGAAGGATTTGGCGCGTCGCGTGAGCCGTCGGGCTTCTGTCTTGTCGGTTGGTAGTACGTCGTGGAGGAGATAGTTGATGTAAAGCGTCCTCCAGTCATTGGGAGGATCGGACTCCATTGCTGGGTCATCTTCAAGCTCCATGACCTCGGGGTCGGGAGGAACAGTTGGCGGATCAGCCTTAGGGGTCGGACTAGAAGGGCCATCGTCGGCTTGTTCCGACCCCGCGTAGCGTACCGAGGGTTTGTGTTGGTCACTGGCGAAGACGCCTGTTGGAACTGGCTCTCGGCTGGATGCTGCTTTTGCGAGTGTGTCGGCCGCTTCGTTGAGGCGCCTGGGGATATGATTGAGTTCGAGGCCGTCGAATTTGTCCTCCAGACGTCGGACCTCTTGACAGTATGCCTCCATCTTGACATCGTGGCAGCCTGACTCTTTCATGACCTGGTTGACAACCAGCTGAGAGTCGCCCCTGACGTCGAGGCGTCGGATGCCCAGTTCGATGGCGATTCGTAGGCCGTTGATGAGCGCTTCGTATTCTGCAATATTGTTTGATGAGGGAAAATGAAGCCGAACCATGTACCTCATGTGCACCCCAAGGGGGGATACAAGGACTAGTCCTGCTCTGGCACCCTTCTTCATCAGCGATCCGTCAAAGTACATTACCCAGTACTCTTGGTCGACGGCTGCTGGTGGCATCTGGACCTCGGTCCATTCCGCGATGAAATCAGCCAGTGCCTGAGATTTGATCGCCGTTCGGGGCACATAAGAAATGCCCTGATCCATCAGCTCAAGTGCCCACTTTGTGGTTCTTCCCGTAGCGTCATGGCTATGAACGACCTCGCCGAGGGGGAACGACGTCACTACTGTCACGGGGTGTGATTCGAAGTAGTGGCGTAGCTTCCTCTTGGTGTTGAGGACGGTGTAGAGGAGTTTCTGGATCTGGGAGTAGCGGGTTTTGGAGTCGGATAACACCTCGCTGATGAAATATACAGGGCGCTGCACCTTGAAGGCGTGCCCCTCTTCTTCTCGCTCTACTATTAAGGCAGAGCTAACCACTTGGGTGGTGGCTGATATATATAGTAGGAGAGATTCTCCATCGCATGGAGGAACTAGGACCGGCGGCTTAGTTAAAAATCGTTTAACCATGTCAAGTGCTTCCTGAGCCTCGACTGTCCACTCGAAGCGGTCAGTTTTCTTCAGGAGTCGATAAAGGGGGAGTCCTCGTTCGCCGAGGCGTGAAATGAATCGACTGAGAGCGGCAAGGCACCCGGTGATCCGCTGAACCCCCTTTATGTTTTGGATCGGGCCCATCCTCATGATGGCTGATATCTTCTCTGGGTTGGCTTCGATGCCACGCTCGGAGACGATAAAGCCGAGCAACATGCCCCTCGGGACCCCGAAAACACATTTTTTGGGATTGAGCTTGATGCCGTTCGCCCGGAGTTTCGCAAAGGTACGTTCAAGGTCGGCGACAAGGTGGTCAGCCCGCTTGGATTTGACTACGATGTCGTCGACATAGGCCTCAATGGTTCGCCCGATGAGATCTCCGAAGCAACTAAGCATACAGCGCTGGTACGTTGCCCCAGCGTTTTTCAAACCAAACGGCATCGAAACGTAGCAAAATGATCCGAAGGGCGTGATAAAAGATGTCGCGAGCTGGTCGGACTCTTTCATCGCGATCTGATGGTAGCCTGAGTATGCATCCAGGAAACAGAGGGTTTCGCACCCCGAGGTGGAATCGACTATTTGGTCTATTCGTGGTAAAGGAAATGGATCCTTTGGACACGCTTTGTTGAGGCCAGTATAATCAACACACATTCTCCATTTCCCGCTCTTTTTCCGAACAAGAACAGGATTTGCTAACCACTCTGGGTGGTATACTTCCTTAATGAATCCTGCGGCCAGTAGTTTGGCTATCTCCTCGCCGATGGCCCTGCGTTTCTCCTCGTCGAAGCGGCGCAGGCGTTGTTTCACCGGCTTGGAGCCCGGGAGGATTTGGAGAGTATGCTCGGCAACCTCCCTCGGGATGCCTGGCATATCCGAGGGTTTCCACACAAAGATGTCCTTGTTGGCGCGGAGGAAGTCGACGAGCGCGCTTTCCTATGCGGAGGAGAGCGCAGTCTCGATTCGGACTTTTTTGCCCTCGGAGCTACTGGGATCCAAAAGCACGTCCCTGGAGCCCTCTGCCGATTCGAACGATCCGGACGACTTCTTTGCGTCGGGTGTCCCTTCAATGACCTCCTCCCTGAGGGTGGCGAGCTCTTCGGATGCGATGACCGCGGATGCGTGTCCGCAGCATTCGACCTCGCACTCGTAAGCACGCTGGAAGGAGGTGCCAATGGTGATGACCCCACGGGGGCCCGGCATCTTCAGCTTCAGGTATGTGTAATTGGGTACGGCCATGAACTTCGCGTAACATGGTCGCCCCAGAATGGCGTGGAAAGTCCTCGGGAATCCCACTACATCGAAGGTGAGGGTCTCAGTCCGGTAATTGGATCGATCCCCAAAAGTGACGGGCAGGTCAATCTGCCCTAGTGGCACAGCTTGCCTTCCTAGCACGACGCCATGGAAAGGTGCTCGGACGGGGCGGAGGCGCGTTCGGTCGACGCCCATCTCGTCGAGCGTCTTGGCGTACATGATGTTGAGGCCGCTGCCCCCATCCATCAGTACCTTGGTGAGCCACTTTGGACCGACGATCGGGTCGACGACAAGCGGATACCTTCCCGGGTGTGGGATGGCATCCGGATGATCGGTCCGGTCGAAGGTTATGGCGGATTCCGACCACCGGAGATATGCTGGCATAGCCGGTCCTGCGGTATAGACCTCTCGACGTGCGACCTTCTGGCGGCGCCTGGAGTCGTAGGCCGTTGATCCTCTGAAGATCATGAGGGCACCGGTCGGTGTTGGGAAGGTGTCGTCCTTCTCCTCCGTGTTGTTAGTGGTGGGAACAGGCTCCTTCCCCTGCTCCTCCTTGTTCAGACCCCCGGCCAAGTATTTGCGCATAAGGCCGCATTCCTTGTATAGGTGCTTGGCCGGGAAGGCGTGATTTGGGCATGGCCCCTCGAGCATTTTCTCGAAGTGGTTCGGGGTGCCCTCCGCGGGCTTCCGGCCACCTTTGCGGTCGGCAGCGGCCGCGAGTGAGCTGTCGCGCCGTTGCTTCTTATTTTTCCCTTTGGCAGGACGGTTGGAGGCGCCTTCGCTAGCGTCCTCGTCCCGCCTTGTCTTTCCGTCGGAGCGATCAAAGATGGCTCCGACCACCTCCTCTCCAGAGGCGTGACTGGTGGTGATGTCCAGAAGTTCCTTGGTAGTTCGCGGGCCCCTGCGTCCTAGCTTGTGGACCAGGGATTCGCAGGTCATTCCGGACAGAAAGGCTCCTATCACGTCGGCGTCGGCGACGTTCGGGAGCTCGTTGCACTATCGGGAGAAGCGCCGGATGTACCCGCGGAGGGTTTCATTGGCCTTCTGACGGCAGTTCTTGAGGTCCCATGGGTTTCCAGGGCGTTTGTACATGCCCTGGAAATTACCCACGAAGATCTCAGTCAGATCCGCCCAACTCTGAATAGCATCGGACGGTAGGTGCTCCAGCCATGCTCGTGCCGAGTCAGCGAAGAACAGCGGGAGATTGCGAATAATGAAGTTATCATCACTCGCACCACCGGCCTGACATGCAAGCCGATAGTCTTCGAGCCAAAGCCCGGGATTTGTCTCGCCAGAATATTTGGGAATGTTCGTAGGCGGTCGATACCTTAGAGGGAACGCAGCGTTGAGGATGTGCCGACCAAAGGCCTGAGGGCCTGGCAGGACGGGGCTAGGGCTTCGGTCCTCGTTGCTGTCGTAGCGCCCACCACGTCGGGGATGATAGCCGTGGCGCGCTGCTTCTCCCTCGTCGCCGTGGGCACGCCTCCGGGCGTCGATGATGTTGCGTACGTCACGGCCACGGCCGAGGCGCTGATGTACAGGGACGATGGAGGGCTGCCCGCCGGCTGGCGGTGTTTGGTGTACGGATGCGTCCTTGGTGGGATGCACTGAGGGTGCGCACTGGCTGGTGTCGGGTTCGCGTCGTCGAGACAATGAACTTTCCGCCTGCTGCGCGGCTGCACGCTCGAGCAACGTGCGAATCTCCCGATAAGCACGTCGATCCTCAGACGTCGCGGCCTCCAGGAGGCCATGCAGCAAGGCGGTTGCTGCGGCGATGTTCTGGCTGGCTCGAGTGAAGTGAGGAAAGGCCCCATCGTCGGTGAGGATCCTTTGATGTACGGTGCGGGCTGTGGCGCGCGCACGCCCCCCGTCTTTGCGGCGTTCAATCTCGCGATTGATGTCCGCGTATTCCCGTGCGAGCCCTTGCCCGGCCTCATTGATCTCTTGCTGACGAGCCCTTAGCTGCTCCATCCTCAGGTGAGATGGGGCTATCCCATCCTCCCCGGATCTGCCGTCAGGATTGTTTGTAGGGGTGGCCTCTTCCCTGGAGGCGCTTTCGACGTGACCCTCGGGGGTCTGCGTCATGTAGCATTCCCGGGAAGGGTGGTGGCTCCCTCTACTGGAATCTGAGCTGGAGAGCGATACAGGCTCCTCGTTGAGGAGCTCGTAGAGGGTCTCCGTATCCCGCTCAATCGCCCCCACGAACTCGATGTCCGTGGATGGTTGAACCACACGCAGCGCCAGAAGGCGGCCAGCGGTCGCCGCAACGTTGCAGAGACCGAACGGAAACGCTGTCGGGGCGCTCCATCCGGACCCTTCCGAACACATGGTGGTGTTGTGAGAGGTCTCCTTGGGTGACGAGATTCCCCGGGAGTTGCCCGGTGGGCCCTTAAGCCTGAGACGGCTGAAGTTGATCGAAGGGGGAGATGGGGCGGCTGAGTGAGTCAGCGCCAGCTCTCCTCCTAGTGTGATGAGGAAATCCAGGTCGCCGAAACGCACGTGTGCGCTCGGGGCCCAGGTGATTGCGTGGGTGGCCATCCGAGACCTGATTTGGAACGCGTAGAGCCCCTACCTGACGCGCCAACTGTCGGTGTTTCGTACAAGCACCGGCAAGTAAATTTATAGTAATGCGCGTTAGGCTCGGATGGTGCGCTAAAGGACACAGGATTTATACTGGTTCGGGCGGAACGTCCCTACGTCCAGTTTGTTGCTGCTTGTGTTATTAGCACCGTAAACAATCCGTAGTAAGGGATACAAACTGCCGAGAGAGGGACTGGTCCCAAGTCTCTGATCGAAGGATTGAAAGGTGGTCAAGAGCTTCGTAGCTGCTTGAATGTGTGTGAATGTGTTCTATTGTTCGGTCCTATTTTTTCCGTCTCCTCGATGGAGGATGTGCATCCCCTTTTATAGATGAAGGGGATGGCTTTACAAGGGTGAAGACTCCAGGATGCGTATTCTACTTAGTCCTGTGGCTTACGTCTATCCGATCAGGTCCTCCATCCTGATGAGTGCGAAGGAAGATAAGTGCTTACGATATTGTCGATGTCTCTGTAGGATGTCAGGCTAGTCACAGAACGCTGCCCTGCGCAGGGTATGGGCTGTAGTATGGTGGTTTTGACTTATGAGCCTCTCCCAGCCCTGCTCCGTGCGCCTTCTGGTTCCCATGATTCCTTGTTGGGAGAGTTCGGGGTCGGGGTCCGGTGTGGCACCGTGGCCAAGGCCTTCCGACTGGGAGGACCTGAGGGGTCGGGAAGCGGACGCCGCTCCCTCGGGTCCACAGCGTGGTGACGGAATACCCGTCGTCTGTGGAGATAGCAAATCCGTTCTTGGAGCGTAGCGGTTGTCGTATATCTTTGTTGGGTTCTGTGTCCCAGAGCTGAAGGCGGCGCCTACAACTCTACAGGGTGAGGCGTGCACACCTGTAATACCTTTTGGGCTCTGCGGTGCCCGGAAGGGTCTAAAGCATCAGTCCTGTCGTTCCCTAGCAGTCCTTTTCCTGCCAGGGCGTAGGGTATGGTCGTTGGAGCCATGGTTGACCCGAATGTCTTGTCTCGTCCTGTACCCATCATTATGAGGGATAGATATCGATCAGGGTGAGGCTCGTTCTGGGCCGTCGAGCGAGACGGAGTTTGGCTTTGAGCCTTTGGGCGAGGCAGGGTTACCCCACAAAGGCGTCGAGTGAGGCCGACCCTGCCCTTCCGGGATTGGGCGAGACGGAACTCATCCCTTAGCCCTCGGGCGAGACCGAGCCCGCCCTCGAGGGGTCGGGCGAGACGGAGTTTATCCCTCGGCCCTCGGGCGAGACCAAGCCCGCCCTATAAGCGTCGGGCGAGGCGGAACCGAACTCCTGTTACTCGAACAAGGGATGACATGACGCCTTTATGCGTCCGGAAGTTTTTCACGTTTGGTGGTTATCGGTTCCGCCTTCTGGGGTACCCTGGTATTAGGTCCCCGACAGTTGCTATCTCTACCGCAAAAGGAGTAATACAATCAATGTAAATGCGGAAGCTAAAGAGTAATGTAGAGATATGCAAACTCCCGTCGATGACTCTGGTATTTTTACCAAGGTATCGAGAGGCACACAAGCTTCTCCCTAGTCCTCGTTGGAGCCCCTCGCAAGGAATCCCTTGCAAGGGCCAAGCTCCTGGTCGGGTAACTCCGTAGATAGCCTCGGGCCTTCCCCACGCATAAGTGGGTCCCCGACGTGCCTTCCGGCAAGCCTCTCCCGGATGCTTCCCGCCGTCTTCACTATCAAGCTTCTGACCGAAACGCCACGGGCCTTGTTCCCTCCGGTACACGGTGGCGGCCACACCACAACCGCGGTTGGTGTGATCTTGCAAGACTACAAGCCCCTCTGATGTACAACAATGGTACGCGCAAGCACCGAGTGGTAAGAGGTATGCAAACCTCACTAAACACTAGGCCTAAACCTAGAGTAAGCGCATAAGCAGTGGTCTAATCAACCTAAGCACTTTGCAAAGCACCTACGCTAATCACCTAATGAATCACTAAGCAATATGCAAGTGGAGATCACTAAAATGGTGTATCAACACCCTTGATATGTTTCCTCAGCTCCACACGCTTGAAATGGCTGGTTGGGGGTCTATTTATAAGCCCCACTGAGAAAGTAGTCGTTGGGGGATGAAATCCCGCTTTTCTACTACTGACCGAACGCTGATCACGTCCTGACCAGACGCGTCCGGTTGTCCTGACCGTTAGAGCCGCGATCAACTGATCAGACGCTACCAGCGTTCGATCACATGCCACCGGACGCATCCGGTCATAATTTCGCCACTCTAGAACCTTTCTGTACTCGATCGGACGCTATAGTTCCGTGTCCGGTCGATTTGCCGCCAGCGTCCGGTCCACCATCTGGTCGCTGCTGCTGATGCCTTCTGTTGCCAAGCCTCTTGATCAGAGCGTCCGATCACTTTCCTCCAGCGTCTGGTCACCTCTGTGAGCTCGTTTCTTCGCGATCTTGCGTACGGCTTGGTTCCTATCTTTGTGCTTAGACTTTGCTTGATATCTTGGGTCTTCTCTTGTGCTCCTAGGGTCTTGCTTATGGTGTTGATCATCGGATCATCATGTCGTCTTCGTCCAAGTCACGTCTTGCACCCTATTGAACTACAAAACAATCACTTGCAAATTCATTAGTCCAACTTAGTTGTGTTGGTCATCAAACACCAAAATCCAAAGTAAATGGGCCTAGGGTCCATTTTCCTTACAATCTACCCATTTTTTGTGATTGATGACAACACGACCAAAGCAAGCAAATAATAGAATTTTAAAATTTGAAAACTACCTACTTGCTAGGATGCAATGCAAGGGGCAAGATTATATGATGCTAAAAGATACTACTTGTTAAACTAAATGGATACCACTTGAAAACTTATCTTTCCCTTGCAAATGTCCCCATGTGGCATTATGGATTTAAGCCTTGCTTCCTACAAAATTTTCCAATTACATAGACTAATCCATAATCCACTATCCTCCCTTTCTTGGATCATTACCACTTGTAGACCATTACCACTTGTAAACTATTATGATCTAGCTTTTGGTTCTACAAGATAATGCTTGCTTTTGATCCTCTAAATTCTCCCCCTTTGAAATCAAACACCGAAAAGGAAGACATTAGTAGCACAAGGGATGATCAAACTTTGTAATCCTTTGTGTGTAGAGTGGAATAGATCACAAAATTTGACTCTCACATTATATAAATTAAGCCCCCCTAAATATATGCATACATATGGTAGAAGGCAAAGCATATGCATAACTAGAAAATTATTGCTCAAGGGAATTTAATCTATATAATGCATGGAGAAAGCATATAAATATCAAAATGAAATCAACATGATGATATCGGTTTAGAAATACCACATGTGGAAACCAATTTGATTTCTACCACTTATAATAGGTGGTAGATATTTGAAGTATGATGCTTAACTCCAAGGACTCCATTTTCCTTGTAATGAGACTACTACACACATGATAAGCTTGAAAAGGTGTTAGTCTCAAAGTATCCAACTCGTAGAGTAACCTCTCCCTAAATTTGTGCACACAAGTATGAAATACTTGTAGGAAACATGCACATTGATTTTAGAATTAAAAATACCACTTGAAAGATGACATCACATTAATGTGAGTCATTTTCAAAGGCGATATTCAGGAGAAATTATCTACAATTTGGATTTTAGCACATATTAGATGAACAATTGTAAGACAAGCTATGTGCCGTGGTCCTAAACAATTTTAAACCATGTAGGTTTGCTCCAAGGGTTAAGAATGAAACTGAGCAAGCCAACCATAAGATATACCTAGTGTATGCATGATAAAAGATATAAGCATGCAAATGCAAACATAGGCATGAAAAGTAACTAGATGCTTAAAGATACCAATTTGTAAGAAATACCACTTGTAGGAAATGTAAATTGATACTACTTGAAGGAAATTAAATTTAGTTACCTAACATGGGAATAGGAATTTATGTCCATAGTATTCACTAACCCACTTGACAATGATTTTGTCCATCATGATGCACCCCATGAAATGCACCCGTACTTTGCCAAGTCTCCAAATTCCCTGAAGTCCATCGGACTTCTCACTTCCCTTTCGGGATCCAAACCTTCTTGGTGCTCTTCATGTTGGAAATAATTTTCTTTGGCACTCAAAAGCGTTTGACCCCATTATTGGCTTGCTTATTCACCTTGATGGCCACCACCTTGACATTTTTCTTCTTCTTTAACAAGTATGGTGTGGAGGCCTTCTTGTCCACCTTGTTGGTGTAGGTGTTGGAGAGCTTGCTTGTTTGCTTCTTCTCTTTCTTCTTTGCTCATCCCCCATTCTTCACCTTGCACTCATAGGACTTGTGACCTTCCTTGTGGCATACGTAGCAAACCACGGTTTGTCCTTCATCAAGCTTATTCACTCCCTTGACGGTGTTATCTTGATGAAGTTGGACTTGCTTCGCCTTGCCTTTCACTTGAGTCAAGTCCTTGGTGAGGCGAGCTACTTTTTGCTTGAGTTGCTCATTCTCCTTTGCAACCTCTTATGTGCATGTATCTACAACAATTTTCTCAACACAAACTCGGTTGCACAAAGATGAGTCTAAACATAAATCATTACAAGAAGTAGAGGCATTCTTTTTAGACATGTTAAAGATAGAACTTTTCTTTTTAGATGCCTTGGTGGGGGTAGTACTAACAGCTTCAAGATTGGCAACTTTATTAGTTAGCTCATCACAATGTTTGCTCATGGTTTCCATTTTAGCAAGCAAACTTTTATAAGCATCTTGTGAGCTAGCTAACTTTCCTTTTAATTTTTCATTTTTCTTTACAAGTTGCTCATCATTGATTGTGCATGCATTTGTTGTTGCACTAGCCTCAAGTTGCTCAATTTTAGTAGATAGTTCAACATTGAGATTAGCAAAGTTCTCATATTGTTCAAGCAAAGTTTTATATGGTTCTTGTGAACTATCTAGATTTTCTTTTAATTTTTCGAGCTTCTTTTGTTGACTAGTGTAAACTTTAGCATAATTAAGATTTTGTTGCATAATTTCATCATAAGAAGGCATTTCATCATCACTATCACTCTCACTAGAGGATGAGCTTTCGTTACCTCATACCATAAGGCACATACGAGAAGAGCTTGATGATGAGTGCTTGCGCCCTTGCCTCTTGTGATGGTGTTCTTCTTCACTTAAAGAATCATCCCATGATCTTATTGGTGTGAGGGCTTGGTTCTTGCATGCCTTATTCTTTGTCTTGGGTGTGGGCTTGTTTGGACAAACTTCCACAAAGTGCCCCAACTTGCCGCATCCATAGCATCCTCTCTTTCTTTGCTCATTTCTTTGATTGGTGAAAATGAGATCTTGGATTTGGATGGGCACACCCTTGACATTGAGCCTTTAGATCATCTTCTCCACCTTGTTGATTAGTTTGATTGATTCTTCATCAAGGTCGGAGGTGGAGGAGGAAGATTGATAATCTTCACTTGAATCTTCTTCATCATCATCATCATCCTCTTCTTCTTCTTTATCTTCACTTGAGGAGCTTGAGCTTGAGCTTGTCTCAACTTGCTTGCCCTTCATCTTATTTTTCTCGCTACATGTGAGAGCTTTGCCTTTGCTCGATGAAGAGGCTTCGTCTTGACCCATCTTACGTGACATTTTAAATGCCACTATCTTGCCAATGACTATGCCCGAGGTCATGGTGCTCAAGTTCTCCATGTTATGAAGGATGGTGATAATGCTTGTATATTTCTTTTGTGGTAGCACGGAGATGATCTTTCTCATGATATCCGCAACATCTAGCTTTGTTAATCCTATTGAATAGAGCTCATTGATAATTAGATTCAAATAAGAATACATATCATGAACAAGCTCATCATCATTCATTGTAAAGGAATCATAATTTTGTCTAGCTAGGCAATATTTTTGCTCATGGACATTAGATGTGCCGTTATGGAGCTCTTAAAGTTTTAACCAAATTTCATGTGCCGTATTTAAAGTGAATACTTGGTTAAACACATCCATACTAAATGATTCAAACAGGCAATTTTTAGCTCTAGCATTGAAATGAATTTTTTTTCACTCTTCGTGGGTTTATCAGGATTCTTAATGGGTTTCATCCCATCACGAGTAACTCTCCAAACACCCAAATCAACCGCTTCAAGGTGGCAAGCCATTCTAGCTTTATAATAGGAGAAGTTAGTGCCGTCAAAGTGCGGAGACCTAAAGGTATCCATCCCAACCACTCTAAAAAGCGTCGACTCAACGGTGGTGAAGCCAAAAGTCCAAATTGAGCCAACCGGCTCTGATACCACTTGTAGGGGACCATGACACCTAAGAGGGGGGGGGGTGAATTAGGCAACTTAAAATTCTAACTCTAAACTATGTCCGCTTTTACTAACCTTAGCAAAACCTATGTAAAAGATAAACTATCTAAATATATGCCTATAATTTTGCTAGTGTGTTGCTATTTCTACCAAAAAACGAGTAATACAATCAATATAAATGCGGAAGCTAAAGAGCAAGGTAGAGATATACAAACTCCCATCGACGACTCTGGTATTTTTACCAAGGTATGGAGAAGCACGCAAGCTTCTCCCTAGTCCTCATTGAAGCCCCTCGCAAGGAATCCCTTGCAAGGGCCAAGCTCCCGGTCGGGTAACTCCGTGGATAGCCTCGGGCCTTCCCCACATGCAAGTAGGTCTCCGACGTGCCTTCCGGCAAGCCTCTCCCGGATGCTCCCCGCCGTCTTCACTATCAAGCTTTTGACCAAAATGCCGTGGGGCTTGTTCCCTCCGGTACACGGTGGCGGTCACACCACAACCGCGGTTGATGTGATCTCACAAGACTACAAGCCCCTCCGATGTACAACAATGGTGCGCGTAAGCACCGAGTGGTAAAAGGTATGCAAACCTTACTAAACACTAGGCCTAAACCTAGAGCAAGCGCATAAGCGATGGTCTAATCAACCTAAGCACTTCGCTAATCACCTAATGAATCACTAAACACTATGCAAGTGGAGATCACTAAAATGGTGTATCAACACCCTTGATATGTTTCCTCAGCTCTAGACGCTTCAAATGGTCGGTTGAGAGGTCTATTTATGAGCCCCACTGAGAAAGTAGCCGTTGGAGATGAAATCCTGCTTTTCTGCTACAGACTGGACGCTGATTACGTCCTGACCGGACACGTCCGGTCGTCCTGATCGTTAGAGCCGTGATCAACTGATCAGACGCTGCCAGCGTCCGACCACATGCCACCGAATGCGTCCAGTCACAATTTTGCCGCTCTGGAACCTTTCTGTACTCGATCGGACGCTGCAGTTCTGCGTCCAGTCGATTTGCCGCCAGCATCCGGTCCAGCGTCCGGTCGCTGCTGCTGACGCCTTCTGTTGCCGAGCCTCTTGATCGGAGCGTTCGGTCACTTTCCTCCAGCGTCTGGTCCAGCGTCCGGTCACCTCTGTGAGCTTGTTTCTTCGCGATCTTGCGTATGGCTTGGTTTCTATCTTCGTGCTTGGACTTTGCTTGATATCTTGGGTCTTCTCTTGTGCTCCTAGGGTCTTGCTTATAGTGTTGATCATCGGATCATCACGTTGCCTTCGTCCAAGTCACGTCTTGCACCCTATTGAACTACAAAACAATCACTTGTAAATTCATTAGTCCAACTTAGTTGTGTTGGTCATCAAACACCAAAATCCTAAGTAAATGGGCCTAGGGTCCATTTTCCTTACACAAAGGATTAGTCACTCAATTCACCACGCCACTCGATCCTAGCAACGATGTAAAGTTAGATCACTCGAGTTGCACTAGATGACCGATATGCAAACAAGTTTGCCCCTCTTGATAGTACGACCATCTATTCTAAACCCGGTCATGCACTTCTCTACACAACCTTTGACCGGTGAAATGAAATACCCTAGGTTATACCTTTGCCTTGTGCATTCTATTCCACCTCCTCCAATGTTGATGCAACATATGCACCAACATGATCGATAATGATATGATCAACTCCATATCATCACGTGACCATATTGGTTCATCGATCTTGACTTCACTTGCTCTTCACCGTTGCTTTGGTCCATCGGTGCCAAGTCATCACTCAACTTGCCCTTCACACTTGCAACCAGTCCATCAAGCCAAGTCTTGTCTTGATCTTCTCCACTTTAGTCACATGACTCAATGTCATGTCTCATATGCAATGAGCTCCTTCATCACTTGTGTGAGCTTTGCAACATCTTCGAGCCATTTTTACCTCCATGACATATGTTGCTCACACACATGTACTGTGGACTAATCACCTGTGTATCTCACTTAAACACATTAGTCCACCTAAGGTTGTCACTCAATTACCAAAATCAAACAAGGACCTTTTACCCCAGCCTCAACGGCCAGTGACCCCCTCCCTCTCCCTCTCCAGCCGCCGCCCGCACCTCTCCCTAGCCCCAGCGGCCAGTGACCCCCTCCCTCTCCCTCTCCGGTCACGCTGCATCTCGCCAGCCGGGTGATGGCAGCGGAGGAGCTCCTGTGGAAGATACAAGAGCTGGAGGAGGGCCAGGCGGATCTGAAGCAAGAGATTTCCAAGCTCGTGCTGTCTGCTGAAGACCTGAAGCAGGCCATCTGCGACGGGGAGCCTCCGTCTGTGTCGGAGAATGCAGACGCGTCGACAGAGTTGCACGGGTTCTTGGCCATGGCCCCTCGCTCCCGCTCCGGCGCGACGAGCTTCCCCAACGATGGATTCAAGGGCAAAACAGTCTTTCAAATGAGATAGTATTGTTTATTAGCTAGTGGATCCAAACAAGGTTGGGCTAATTACTAGTCAACTAATTACTAGTTCTAGCTAATCACTAGTCAGCTAATCATTAGTTCTAGCTAATCACTAGTCCTAGTCCATCCAAACAGGTCCTTAATGATATCTACAACTTTTTAGTTTTGTTTTTTTATTTGATATTGTTTAGATTTTTAAAAAAAAGAATGATACAAACATCTTCGAATAAAAACCAAACGCAATAGCGATGGCACGACTTGGGTGAGCGGTCACGGCTTAGACGAGTGACAATAGTGGTGTGAGAGAGCAGTCGCATGCAGTGGTAAAAGAAGACATTGAGAGGTTGCCACGTGGGGCCTCACAAGTTAGTACCTTATCCCACTTCTACAAAAACCTTCAAATTAAACATAAAAACTAGAACGGACCCAACCTACTAAGCGAAACATGAGATGGGCTCATTCCATCAAAAAAAAAAAATAGGTTCTCAACCTACTGAGGGCGTCCTCAATGACCACGACCAAGTCACCGGCTCCGTAGAAATAAAAAAAAGGGAAAAAGCTGACAGCCGCATGGTATGGAGGAAAGTGGGGTCGTGTAGCAGGGGCAGTAGATTTCTCGGGAACCGAGCGAGCTAGGCGAGGAGCGAAGCGCTAGCGAGCAGTTTTTTAGATGTTCTCTCTCCTCTAAGTAAGCAAATAGCTAGGAATTATTTCGAAACGTGTAATGGTGCCGATTGCTGGCCTGATGTATAATGCAAGCCATCCTTTGCTCTTAAAATGCCTGTTGCCAGCTTGGTTTTGCTGCCATTGCAAAGACGATTGACAGCTGATCTTGCAAGTTTGGAATGGATTTCCCATAATGCATGCGTGCCGTGCGCGTACGTTCCTCTCCATCCAAGGTTTTGCATAGCTTTTGTCCCCTACATGTTCAGATGCTCGCTCGGTGCGTGTATATATATACATATGCACATGCACCCACTCCTGCGTGCAAAAAAGTTTCACAGTTCCAATCCAAACACTTCCGATCCAGAGATCGAGAGATGGCCGGCACCGCCCAGGGCGCCGTGGACTCGCTGCTGGGCCGCCTCTCGTCGGTGCTCCTGGAGGAGGCGCAGCTGCTGCGCGGCGTCCGCGGCGACGTCGAGTTCATCAAGGACGAGATGGAGAGCATGAACGGCTTCCTCCTCGACGTCGCCGCCGCCGACCGCCCCAACCACCAGGTCCGGGCCTGGGCCAAGCAGGTCAAGGAGCTCGCCTACGACTCCCAGAACTGCATCGACCGCTACGTGCAGTGCGTCCCCGGCGCCGGGGCCGGCTCCGGCGCGGGCGTCCTCGCCACCCTCCGGCGGGCCCCGCGCCTGCTGAGCACCATGCCGGCCCGTCACCGCACCGCGGTGCGGATCCGGGAGCTCAAGGCCCGGGCGCGCGACCTGGGCGAGAGGCGGCGCAGGTACGACGTCACCGTCCCGCATGTGGCCGCCGCCGTACCTGTCGCTGCCGCCGCCGCGGAGGACGAGCAAGACGACGCGCGGAGGCGAGCTCTGGCGAACGCCACGGAGTTCCTGGACGAGGACGTCCGGGAGGTGATCAGCTGGCTGACCAAAGACCTGCCCCGCGGCCATCCGCAGTGCTGGCTCCGGGTCATCGCCATTGTGAGGAGGCAGTACCAGGAAGACGAGTACCCGCTCACGAGGAAGGTCTACGAGCATCCATCCTTGTCGAGCTGCTTCCATCTCAAGGCATGGATCAATGGCATCGAGAAGTACATGAAGCGCAAGGAGACGCGCAAGGAGACGCTCCAGTGCATACTGAACCAGCTGCCCGCACTGGATGATGATCATGATCATGAAGACAAGTTAGCGGCAGGCGATGGCGACATGGATGAGGAGCATCAGTTGGTGAAGAAGCTCAAGGATCGTCTCAAGGGCAAAAGGTTCTTGATTGTCGCCGCTAACGATCCATATGGAAAGGTGCGGGCAGAGATAGAATCTGTGGCTGCTAGCCATGGCGATCCCTTTTCAGCTGGAAGTGTCATCATTGTGACGACATGGCGGGAGCCGTTGTCGGTTCCCTACAAGGTCAAGAACTATCTCAACATTGACACCCTTTTCCACGAGAAAGCTGTGGCAATAGTCGGTGACCACTGCGACAGCGATCTGCAGGAGATCATAAGGAAGATACTCACAAAGCGTGGAGAGAACTTCTTCTCCATGGAGATGTTCCTCCGTGCGCTCTATGTCAATCCCAGAAGACCCAAAGAGCAGCTTCAGATTTTGCTGGACAGCCTCACATTTGGGAGCATCATTGCTACACACATGATACTCTTCTCCTACAATGACCTGCCGAGCCATTACAAGAGCTGCCTGCTGTACCTGTCCATCCTTTTTGAGAGGATGTATCTGACATCCAGCTCTCCACAGGATTTCAGAGTCAAGAGGACAAGCATTGTAAGACGATGGGCGGCTGAAAACCTCATCACCAAAAGAGATGGGCTGGTTGCAACTGTTGAGGCTGAGCGCTGTTTTGATGCGCTCGTAATCCATGGTCTAGTTCGTCCTGTTGACATCGGTGCTGCAGGCAAAGTGAAGACCTGCACGGTGCATCATCGGATTCTGTCATTCATTACCAAGATGGCCAGAGATGAGGGATTAGTCGACACTGACCTGCCTCCTGACTTGGCTTCTCGCCTTTCTATCCGCAATGGAATCAGGCTGCAACAACTCCAGCACCACAAAATGAAAAATGTAAAGGGTGCTGAACAATCCACCGGCTGCTGTTGGAGAAACATCCATGAGCGTCCCATTCCCATAGAAGATCTGGAGGATTCTAAATATTTCATGGAAATGGATTATACGGAAGCATTTCTTGAGTTGCTGCAAGTATCTCCTCCATTAGGATTCGTGGAAGTGCTGGACCTAGAAGGATTCAAAGGGTTGAAGAAACACCACCTCAAGGACATCTGCAACAAGGTATATCAGCTCAAGTATCTGAGTATAAGGAACACTGATATCACTGAGCTCCCAAAGGACATTGAGAAGCTCAGATACCTGGAGACACTTGACATCAGACAAACCAAGATACGGACATTGTCCTCAAAAGCTGTCGTGCTACCAAAGCTGATGCATCTACTCGCCGGCAATGTTGAACATCAAAGAAAGGATGCTGCCTCTGGGTCAGGGGGCAGGTCATTTTCCACTGTGCAAATGCCTCGTGGAATCGGGAGCATGACAGATTTGCAGATTCTGTGCCATGCTGAAGTCTTCAACAGTGCTGATGAATTGATGGAAGTTGGACGGCTGCAACAACTGAGAAAGCTGGGTGTGGTTCTCCGTGGCAAGGAAGCTCGTCTTGGTCATTTTCTACGGGTGATTGAGAGGCTGAATGAATGTCTCTGCTCTTTGTCACTCCGAATTGAGCTAACTAGCAGCAGCGAAACTCCTGACCTGAACATAGAGAAGACTGCATTCTCACCTCCAAAATTACTTGAGAGCCTAACCATCAATGGCACCATAACCGGGCTGCCTAGTTGGATCAAGGAGCTTCATCTACTTTCCAAGATAACTCTATGTGGTACTTCCTTGATGGACAATGCCATCCGGAGTCTTGGTGAGCTCAGCAGCTTGCGGTGCCTCAGGCTCTGGCACAAGTCATACATAGAAATGAGGCTCACCTTCAAGGATGATGAGTTCCAGAATCTCAAGTACCTTGTTGTCGAGGGCTCAGACATCACCACGATCCATTTCGAGAATGGAGCTACTCCTAAGCTTGAGAACATAGTTTGGGATTTCACGCAATTGGTATCTCTTTCTGGAGTAGAAAAGCTTCCAGGTCTGAAGGAGATTGAGCTTAATGGTGACTGCAATCCATATTCAATCATACAAAACATGGCAGCACATCCAAACCATCCTGTTGTCATACATAATGCCAATCCATGAGGTGCCCAAATAATCGTTCTGCGTGTTTTTAATATATCTGCCTGTCTCTGTTGTTCATATGCTGTTCATATATGGTTATGTTATATATAAGTGTGAGTTGTATCTGAATGAATATAATGCTGTATATATGTATTGTACTGTGCTACCTAGCTCTCTGATTTGTATGGGTGTAACTACGATGGTGTTGATCAATAAGGAGTCACATAACATCCTACTGAAATCACTGGTTTGTCATTTGTCAGTACAGATAACTTTTCTTTTCCTATTTAGAGTATAATTGTTTTTCATTGCAGTCACTATATATCATGTTGTGATGTGTAAATGTTACTACTAGAATAATGTTCCAGAACAATATATCTCTTTTTCTAGAGACTGTTTCTTGAAGGCATTATGGATCACAAATACAGAGCCTATCCAAAATGCATACACAGGTTCTATGTGCCCTAAATGGATTCCTTTTTTCACAATATAATCCAACATAATAATACCACACTATGTCTTTACACACATATAACAAGTTTGTTTGTTTGTTTTATTAAAAAGGGAGTCATAAGGGAAAACGCACAGTGCTTTTGTATTGCTTCAAAATGCACAACGAGTGTGCAGTGCTGTTTTCTCTGTTGCTTCAAAATACAAGTATGAAGCACGGGCAGCTTGAAATTGAATCGAGCTTCTGAATTCCGCAAATATAAATTGCACACAACCGGAGCCTTGAGAAATGAGAAACAGGAGTACTACCTGCTTACGTTGCAGCGCCGTGGTGGGTGGCTCCTGCCCGTGCTTTCGCGCAGGCTTAGCTGGAGTCCGGTGCCTAGCAACCTGGCCACGCCGCAAGACCGTCAGGCACCTCGGGCGCCGACCGCTAGGACTGCCCTCTGCTCTGCGCTCTCCGCCGCCACGACTGCCACGCCGGATTTGGGTGGATGAAATGTAACGGCTGCAGCAAGATACTAATGGGCCTAATATCTACAAATATGGGCCCATCAACCCCAACTTCACGGCCCAATTACCACATGCAGGTGCGCAAGATATGATCCGTATCTGATACGGGAGACACCAGCGCCCGGACCTCCGGTTCTCGCAGCGTGTCATGACGAGCTCCCCACTCACTACGGCGAGCGACTCACCCCAGCCTTCCTCAGCGTGCTCGTCCACAAGCGCAGCGCGTGCTGGCCCCAGCCCGCCGGTCCGCAGCCCCCAGCGCGCCGCGCGCTCCGTCCGCAGGCCCCAGGGCACCGCGCCCCATCTCCCGGCCCCAGTGCACCCCTTCTGTAGCCCCGGCTTGCCATGCCCCATCTCCCGGCATCTAGGTTGTGCCCCATAACTCTCTGAACGTATCTCAGAAACATGAAACACTTGCAACATAAAAATACTTGAATGCAACATACGTCTGAAGGAGATGGTACATACACATGCAACATATGTGTGAAACATATGCAACATACAGATTAAAACCCTTACAACTTGCAACATAAGACTAAAACAGCTAAAACATTTGAAACATATTGTTGCAGCACATGTGTGAAACATATGCAACATTCAAATGAGAACACTTGCAACATACGTTTAGAACAGATAAAACATTTTGACCAAACGCTTGCAACATGCCTCTAAAACGCTTGCAACATATGCAACATGTGCAAACATCATGGATCTACTTTTGCAACATACTTCTGAAACATTTAAAACACTTGAAACATGCATTGCAACATAGCAGAGCGGAGGCCTGTTCTGGTCGATTCAGGCCGTCGAGGTACGAGACAGCGACGAGAGGCGGCGCGCGACCACCACCATCATCTGGCCACGCTCGTGGGTGCCCTAGGCTCGGCCGTGGATGACCGAGGCGCCCCGGCACGTGCGCCCAACGGACATTAGAAGGGGGGCGGCGACGAGGCATCCCAACGGCGTTGGGGGTTGGGGAAGAGACCGGGAAGACCCTCTGCCGTCAGCGGACGCGCGAAAGTGAGAGATGGGAGAGCAGAGGCAGCGCGTGGGATAGGGCCGCGGCAAGGGATGGCCACGGCGAGCGGGCTGCGTGATGCGGAGGTCGAATCCGCGCGGACCGAGTGCACGATGGGCAAGCGAGGGATGGGATAGAGCAACTATCGCAGCGCGAGGCGTGCGGTGCAGATGGGAGCGAGCAGCACGAGCGGAAGCGGCGAGGCGAGGTGTGGCGTGCGGCGTCCGGACGGACAAACGCCTGCGTGGGAGCATTGTCGATCTGATATTCAGAAGCAAATCGAGGATTTCTTTTTAAATTTTTTACAGAAAATAACGTTTAATTTTTTGTTTTTGTGATGACTAAATAATGATCACACTCCCTCGAAAACAAAAACCAACACTAAAAGCTATTCTTTTACTAAATTATGATTCAGGTCTAGGACTAGATGGGTTCCAGCGGAGTTTTATGTCAAAATTTTTTATTTGGTCCTGATTTTTTTGGCTCTGAAATAATTTTTCTTACCTATTTGGCCACATTTGAACTTTTGATTACCAATCTGGTCCTACGGTCATCTTTTGGCTCTAACACCGTTAAGTGGTACGTGAAATTACCAATTTACACCTGAGGTATTACAAGGAACCAACACTACTACAGGAAATTTAACGAAGGCGAGTATTTTGGCTTAACCGAGGCGGGCAAGCCAACCGCCTCAGTGCAAAGATCACGTTTAATCGTGGCTTAACCGAGGCAGCTGGCCAATCGCCTCGGTTAATAGAATAACCGAGGCGGGCATTATAAGCCAACTGCCTCGGTTAATACATATTAACCGAGGCGGTTATCCTAAAGAGCCCACCTCCGTTAAACCTTTAACCGAGGCAGTTTGCTAAAGACGTCCCGCCTCCGTTAAACCTTTAATGAAGGCGGCTGTTATTAATTGTCCGCCTCGGTTAATGATTTCTAGATAAAAAATAATTTAAATTTAAATTTCGCTAATGAAAACACAGATAAAGCAAATAATAGATGACAAATATATATTATATTCATTCTCGTTCGACGAACTAACATAGAGTTATTACATTAGAAATGTCTTCATCATTGTTTCACAAACACACATCATTCATACATGAGCAACTAAGATCAGTCATACATATCAACCATTCTTGAGAAAGATGTCCGACAAAATGTAATTCGAGATTCGTAACTGGGTGCTCCAGTTTCTGATCCTCTCGAACTTCGGATCCCGCCTCGGTTAATACTTATTAACGAAGGCCTTTGTCTTAGGAAAATTAACCGAGACGGTTATGTTAGAGCGACCGCCTCGATTAATAGGCATTAACCAAGGCGGTTAAGTCACATTGCCCGCCTCCGTTAAGTATTAACCGAGGCGGTTGCTGGCCCGGCTGCCCTGCCTCAAATAACCTAGGCGGACAACCACCAGTCTCGGAGCCCCGTTTGAAAACATCTCGCAAAAGTTTTTATGTAGTAGTGCAAAAAGGCAAGCAGGTCTAAAATTCACTTGGTGGGGGCATTTGTTTGATGAATTTTTGGCCGGTCTAAAATTCTCCGTGTATGCACGTGCACTTGTATTTTTTTAGCTCCACGTAGACCTGTATTTGTGCATGCTACTAGGTGTGCAAAAGAAAAAAAGAGAATCAGGCTGGCTGGGTGGCCGCCCTCGTTTGCACTATAGGCGCCGTTCGACTCGCTGAAACTTGATCGAAACTAGCTGAAAACACTGTTCTAACTGAATTGTTGTGAAAGAAAAATTGTTTCGGCTAAAAAAACAAGCCGAACAAATCAGTTTTTAGGTAAGCCGAACGGGGCCTATGGCTGACTGGGTGGCCGCCCTCGTTTGCAGCGCCTCTACGTACACGCACGCGTACACCATGAGCTGGCCGCCGTATATACATACGCGTATCAGGCTATTATTTTGTGAACAGATTATGCTGGGGACCCATAAGGCAGTCGCCGCGGCGCGGCTCGGCTCGGCATATGGTTCGCCGGAACATTCTGCAAGCTCTCTGGTATATACGCCCGCCGTCGATATATGGATTACGGGGCGATGTATGTGTGTTGGCTGCAAAATTATGTTGGTATGTTGCATTCTTGCCTTTTGGTTCCTTGTAATATCCTAGGGATAAATTGGTCATTTCACGTATTACCTAACGGTGTTAGAGACAAAAGACGACGGAAGAGCCAGATTGGTAATCAAAAGTTAAGTGAGGCCAAATAGCTAATAAGAGAATTTATTTTAACTTTTCAAGGCTAAGAAAGAAAGACAAGTTTCAATCCGGACCAAATAAGAAATTTTTTCGAGTTTTATCAGGTATCTTGGTTCTATTTGATGCATTCCATAAAGAGATCTTTTCCCGCCATAGTCTAAATTTTGGAATGAACTGCCATTTTACTGTCAAGAAACAATGACGCAAAACAAGTTCAACAATATAGACTAATCTTTTGTTGAACTAAGTTTCAAAACTTTTATGAAAATGAACACTAACATAATTGCACAAAAAGTTTTTAGACCTTAACAAATAACCGTCCTTCCTGGGAAAACATTAATGAAGAGTCAAGTCTAGAGGGAACAATACATGAGCTTCATAGGGAAAAAGACAAAATGGGGTCATATTTAAGATTATACCTTTGATAATAGCATATGATAAATGAGATGGATTTCCTCTTGCAAACTTTGACTAACGAGTTTCTCGAATATCTAGTAATACACGGATGCTACGGTGATTTTCTTATACTATGACATGGAACAAGCAAAGAACGTGAAGTGATTACTTTGCACATTTGAGCAATCATCTAGACTTAAGGTAAGCTTTTACAAAAGTGAAGAAATACTCTATTTTGGATAGCAAAAGATTGTGAAATGCAATATTCACCTATAGAACTGATATTTACCATTTCCGCTATATGGACCTACCAATGCACTTTAGAAAACTTAATAACAAAACTGTAAGGCTATTAAGGAAATAATTGAGAAAATGTTATGTAGCTAGAAAATAAAATTACTTTCACTAGGTGGAAGATTAGTGTTCATTAACTCTATTCTGTCCAGCTTACCTTTGTTCATGCCATCCTTCTGTGAGATCCCTCGGGGAATCTAAACCAGATATTATAGATCCACATTTTTCTAGCAAACTTGTCTAACTTCGATCATTGTTGGCACTATTTTACAGTAACCATTCTTACGTCAAATTATTCTGATATTTATGCTTAATTTGTATGCTATACCATTGCATACAAAAGATGGCACTGCCTACATGACACACTAGCGTCGACAGCCCACCTGGCCTCCAGACATGCTAGGGGTTTCTCTTACCTCCTATATACTAGTGGAGGGCGCGCGCCCTCGCACGTGAGAGCAAAGGATTCTAATTTATTTCATGGTGGCGACAATATCATGTAGCATCAGCATGATGATTTGTAATACATGACATACAGCTGTAATGGTGCAAGACGTGATAGTTTTCACAGGTCAAAGTAAAATGTAGCAAACATAGGTATATATGTAGCAAACATTGCGCGCGCCCTCGCGCGCCTCGTAAAAATGCACGGGTTAAAAATATGTCAAATCTTTTTTATGGAAATAGGCTCAGGGAGAGAAGTTTAATATAGATATGTCATACCAAGAAACTGAAATACTTCATTTATTTTTACATGGGCTAGAACACATTCAGTGTGCATATTTGACAGTACATTAGGAGGAGGATGGGTACATATATTACATGGAGTGATTACATGAGTTTAGCACTGAATAGATATGTCATAGAATGGAAAGTCAGGAATTTGCTTCGTGGAACTTTTTCATTTGTTGGATAAGCACTGTGGCAAGACATGTGTTGCACTCATCTGTAGAGATAGGCATAATACCACTGAAACAATGCACGACTAAGGTCTGCGAACTAAGAGTAAAAGAAAACATAGTTACCCGAACAGCAGCCGACTGCTGAGCAGGTAAGAAGGCCCGCAGGTGACCAAAGGAATGCAAAATCCTCCACCGCAACGTACCTGAAGTCACATGGATAGGACAGGTTACCAAGAAAACTGGAGGTGACACAATTTTGATGAGAGCACATGTGAAGTAGACAGAAGCTTACATATGCAGCAACTGGAACTGCCAGAAATAACAAAATAATTTAAAGGACAGATCAATAGATCATCAAATATGATAACACGAATAAACTAACATATCATAGAGAACATAGACACTCTCTGTTTTGCTGTGGAGTCCGAAAATTCTCTCAATCCTCATTCAGACAAATGCTAATACAGCTTATACAACTAAGATAACTCTGATCTATGTTTTAGTCAAGGTAACCCACATATCTGATTCAGTAAAACTGCCAAAATAATAAGCTGAAACAGATAACATGAAAAATACCAAGTGAACACGCGTGCATCCGTCCAAGCTTTTACCAATTTTGGCTACACAAATAACATAATATATGAGGTGTTACGTATGCTGTAGACTGAGTCCATCTAAAATCATAAGCATGTGAAGAGCTCGCTAAAAAAAAATTAATGTGCATAGGTCACCGACCACATCTTGAAACACATGGCTTACGGTCGGGGTTATGACCCCTGGGGTGTCTCAAGGCGCCGATTAGTTAGCAGGCCACGCGACCCATAACTCATCGGATAACAATGGCCCGAACGATCGAGACCCAGCCAGGACGAGCACGCCAAGTCAACGCCTTTTTAAGGAGGCCGCCTCCTAAAATAGAGGCATTTAGGCCCGTCTCGGTTAATAGATTTTAGGAGGCGGTTCTACCTCCATAAATTAATTTTGCGAGGCGGTTAATTGTGACCGTCTCGGTTAAAAAACGATTGCCTCGGTTAATCCCAGGCTAACCGAGACGGTTGGATTTTGCAAAGGTCTCGGTTAATGTTTAGGTAGTGCCTCGTAAAATTATTTGTGTAGCAGTGAAAGGTACTAGTATTTGAACTACATACCTTGCCACCTTATTTACCTCTGAATGTGCCATGTGATTAGCAATGAGCATGCTAACAACGAATTGACCAATGGTTATGGACAATGTTTAGTAAGGATGTGTGCAACTCATAAGCTTTAGGTCCCTAATGTTGAGTAGCCTAGTGAAAATGACCTTTTTCTTCGGTTGATCGAGGTCGCAAAAAGAGGAATTGATGAGTGAATACAATTCACCGGCATTACTATGATCGTTAGTATGGGTCCTATGAAGGAGTGGAGGGAGTCCATTTAGTGGTTGACCCATGTCCATATGCACTTGATGCAGAAGGAACACGAGAGTGGCGATGGAGCTCTTAGCTTAAGGTCCTGTTTGGTTGGGCTTTTGGCTTTGGCTTTTGGCTCCAAAAGCCAAAAGCCCAACTAAAGGGGCTGCTTTTGGATGGTGCTTTTTCAGAAGCAGCTGCTTTTCCGTAGTTCATTTTTGAAAGCTGGTTTGACCCTACTTTTGGCTTTTGGCTTTCTGCTTTTCGAAATTGGTGGAATAAAAAGCTCTTCCATAGTTGTTTCAAGAGAGATAAAGATAAAAGGTATATTTTATACTTGTTTAACCAAACAGCTTTCAGCTTTTCTACAGCTCACAGCCCACAGCAGCTTTTTCACAACTCACAGCCCACAGCAGCTTTTTCCCACAGCCACAGCCCAACCAAACAGGGCCTAAGTCACGGTGAAGATTGGGTTAGCTCTGGGGATTACCGTTTTAAAGACTCAATTCATCTCCTCTCCTCTCCTGAGTCTCGATATCAAGGGCTCTTGGTTCCCTTATATATGTTGAAAGTTATAAAACAGGGCTTACCCTAGTACAAGGTGGGCTTTCTTTGTGCTTTAGCCCAATTATATGGTCTAAAACATCTTTTTGTGAAAGGTGGTTATGGGATGGTTGAGCCTTGAGTTGTTGACATTATGTATATATTTTATAACTGGTTTCCATTGCTGCAGAATATGATGAGAGTAATTTAACACCTCTGGTGTTACAAGCTTGTTTAGCATCGAGGTTTAGACCTAAGAGGATTTACCGAAACGATTTTCTCGGATTTTAAAATTTAACTTATGTTTAAAAGTGTCAATCTTGGCAAAATATATTGAACAACGGGTTAAGTAGTTCCTAAATGTTTTATTTCTACGAGTTAGTAGGACGTTTGGACTAGTGTTTAAAAATATCAGATAGCAAATAAATGACGAATGGCTTGTTTATTAGATTAAACATGAAAAATAATTTTTATAAACAAAAATTTGTTGAGAGTAAAAATTTGCTAAATAATAAAACCTTAGAGCTTTAGTTATGCTTGTAAGTGCATAAAGTTGTTTTGGAAAATGAATATTTGAGAGCTAAAATGATATATAATGTGGGTAGAAAAATTATGCCATCAACAAGGAAAAAATATCGTGAGTGTGTTAGTATGTTTGTTTCGAGTATTGTTGTGATGTTTGTTAGTTTCAAAATTAGTTTGAAAAGGAACGAAAATGAAAAACCCGTTCGTAGTTTGTGTCGACAAATAATAGTCAATTTGAAAAGTGATTTTTTTTATAAAGCAACAATAATGTAGAACATGTGTTTGGGGTTTTAATAAAAATTGAGGTACAAGTCGAGTAGATGAAAGCGCAACTTGGGGTTTGAAAACAAATGCTGTTGCGCGTTCGTAGCAGCTCGTTTTACCTATCCTGCCGCAGCCCGCAGAGCCACGCGACGCCCATGTGTTCAGCTGTCATGGTTTAATTATTGACTAGCGAGCGGACTGATCCACAGCGAGGATGGAACGTCTCCCTGCCCTGCTCTGCCGCTAGCCGACGCCAACGACCCCGCTCGGTCACGCTGCTATGATTCAATGCATCGCGGCAAGTCTTTTTCTGTTCGCCAACCGGGCTACGTGCTCGCGGTCGCTGCCAGTTGTAACACCTCGGGTGTTTAAATATTAAAATCTGACATGTCATCATATGCATTGCAAAGCATTTGGCATTTGGTGAAAACTTTAATGTGCATTTACTAAAACAAGTTTACATTTGTGTAATGAGTGTTGAATTGTATTGTTTGACTCAAGTTCAAAGTTTGTCTGGGTTTTGAATTTTTCGAGAAAACCCCGCTTTTCGACATTTAAATCCTACCCTGAAAGATCCATTTCAAAATCTAAGCATATTTTGGGGTTGAGCCCAAAAGCAAAAGTGTAGAGCTTGGCATGTTATACAAAGTTTGTTTTTGGAGTTTTTCAAGTTGTTTACAAAAATTTTGAGTAATTCAAAAAGACGTAATTCGTTAAATTTCCCTATTCAAATTCAAAAGTTTATTTCAAAATCTAGACCGAATTAGGAGATGGTTATAGAAGCAAAGTTGTAGAACTTTTGATTTTGAACAACTTTTGTTTTTGGAGATTTTTGAGTTGTTATGAAAATTTGAGAGTAATTTGTGAATTTTGGCAAATGGCAAACTTGTAATTACTGTGGACAGTGTTCACCGCTTGCGCTACACCGCCGGCGAGCTTCGGCTTGCTTCCAGGTGCGCGCGTGGCGGCCTTGGCTTTGCGCTAGCGTGGGAAAGGCGTCGTCGTGGCTTCTCCTTGCTCCCTTGGCCGCCCTATAAAGCTCCAACGCCGTCGTCGTTGTTCTTCCTTCGCCCTCTGTTTTTCCCGTTGCCGCTGCTCCACTCCGGCGAGCCCGTGCCGTCGTTGTCGTGCTCCACCATCGCTGATAAGCTAGTCCCAGCTTCGCCTTAACCTTACGCGTCCAACTAACCCACCAATTCAGTTTATCTCCATCGAAAACTCGCTGTCCACGTCTTTCTTCTTCGCGGCCGGCGACCTTCCCGTCGCAAGCACATCTCCGTGGTCAGCGCCCTCCGGTGAGCTGCTGTCCTTGCTCTATGTACCTATGGCTTCGTCTCGATACTGTGGTGCTTACTCCCTAGTTGGTTGTTCATTTTGACCACTGCAGTCGCCGGTACACCATCGCCGACGACGTTTTGCTCCGCCGTGCCCGCGCTGATCGTCGAACCCCCTTGCTGTTGCTTCTCCGGCTCGGTCTTTGGCTCCAACGCGTTCGGGGTGAGCTCCTGATGCTTCCTGTGTCCTTTGTTTAATCACTACCGCACTGGTGTCGCCGGCGTTGCATGGCCGTGCCGTCGTGTCCGCCATGGCCACCGTGGTGCTTGGTCCAGTTAGTGTCGAGGCTCGTTTGTGCCACCAATCGGAGCGTAGTGGTGTAGGGAACGTGGTAGTGCTTTCACCATCACTGTTAGTCTCACCGGCGGTGAGAATTCGCCGGTCAGAGCCGTCGCTGCTGTGGTCAACGTCGGAGGTTGAAGATGACATGTGGGACCCGGGTGTCAGTGACTCAGCATTCTAAGTGGATTTTCTATTTTTCAGAATTAAATGAATAGTGTCTATTTTTGTTATTTTTGTGTAGATTTATTTAGAGCTACAAAAATTATGAAAATTTTTGTGTGACTTCTCTATGATGTATATTATTTAAGAAAAATATGAAATAATGTTTTTCAGTAATTTTTGAATGTGATAAAAATTGCTCAATTTATTAATAAATGGATTTCCATGATTTTCCTATGCTTATTTATTTATCCAAAAATTATGAAATTTATTTTGCCACTTAGTTAACATGTACTGAACATTTACAAAAATGTTTAGCTCAATCAGAATAAGTTGATTTATTTCATAATTTTGAATTAAATAAGTAATTCATAAAAGTAAATAGTAACCTTAATGATTTAGGTTTTGTTGAAATTTTGGATTGAGTGATGACCTTGGGTCATTTGTTGATAATGATCCTTGGCAATTAATGTATGTGTTATGAAAAAGATTTAGTTTGCTTGACTTGCAACTGTACCGCGAAGGAAAGTTGTATTCAAATTCTTAATTTTGTATCCATCATCGAGCATCATGTTTCGTATTTCGCATCATGTTAAACATGGTATTATTATTACGTGTAGTGAACGAAGGTGAACACGTGGTAGTTAATCAAGTGATTGAGGAAGTTAATCCGTCTGTTGAGGTCGGATCGAATCCTTGTGAAACGTCGTAGGAACCGGATTTTTCCGTCAACGAAGGCAAGCCCCGGATGCATACAACCCTACCTTGTATTTTACAAATTAATTTCGCTTTTGCTTTTCGTTACTGCATTAAGTGATTAGGAGTTAAGTAAAAGCCTAATTGGTACATTACCACCCTTGTTATTCCATGTTTACCATATTACCAGTTTTTAAACTCGTATATGCCTAGTTTTGCTTAGCTATGCGTAGAACGATGAAAATCGGGTGACTACCTGCCACCTACAAGTTTTAAATGGAACATTGGTTAATTATGTTAGCATGTGATATGGGAATGTGGAGTAATAAATCTAGACCGGGCGGACTCGGTGAGTGTGAGCCACCAGACATGGAGGTCTTGTGAGCGGGGTCTTTCCGCCTGTGTCGATTAAGGCACGTCCGTTGTTGAATTGCATGAGGTGAGAATTTGTAGTACTAACCACATACTCCGGTAAGCCTGAACTTGGCAATTCTATTACGAGAATGGCTACTCGCGCACTGGGAGTGGAGAGATGGCGGGAATAGCGTGTACCCACGTGGCCATGGGCTAGAATGGTGGAGTACTGTGTTCTCGGGTGGCATGGACCCGTTCTTATTTTAGGGGATCCGAGGGTAGGTTGGTATATGTAGGTCGGGGACCTACATATGTCGTGTGGTCTGGAATCCCCAGCTGGATTCTTAATCGGTTCAAATCGTCGTTGCTCCTTGGTTAAGGAGACTCAACTCACTGTTCATCATCGTAGAATTAATAACTGGAACTTGAGAATGGTTGATGAAGTTGTTGGATATGAAGTTCATGATCTCATTACGGATCGTGTCATCTTTGTATATGATTTTATGAAGTTTAAACAGTTGAAATAAAGAATTTTGTCAAAGAGCTTTTACGCAAAATAACTTTGATTATTGCTAAAACCATACCTTTATCCCTGAGCCTGCATTCCTATGCTATCAGTTAATATTTCGGTTAAGTCTTGTTGAGTACTTTTGACTCAGGGTTCGTTGACCCCTTGTTGCAGGTGAGCCTCATGAGCAGATCTGTTTTGGATCGTGCTGCATGACTATCGTTCGTTCTAACGACGAGAAGTAAATGTGTGATCCTTGGGCAGGATGTTTATTTTGTGTGATATGTCTATATTAATTATGCCACTCCACTACTACTATGATTTGTAATAATTATCGAACTTAGTTTATAAGGTTTGAAACAACTAGTTTATAAACTAAGTTATTGTAAGACTTTCGCTATTTTACTCCGATGTACCTATATTTGAATAAATGTTGTAATACTGCAATGACTCTGTAACGTGATCCTGCTCAGAAATTGTGGATGATTCGGGGTTCCCCGAGGACACCCGACAGTCTTTTTAAGTTAATGGAAACATATGCATAGATGTCAAAGGTCGTCGGACAGTGACAGATGCATGTGGGCCCTATAACTTAGGAGGTTCTGCCACACCAGTTTCGTCGCATCATCTCTACGGCACCATGAATGCCTCTGCTGCCTCGTCTGCCTCTGCGTGTGTCTGCTTCCTTTTTCCCTCTTCTAGTCGAGCTCTCCTTCAGCTCCGAAGCATCGCTGCCCGCCCATCGTCTCTCCCACATTTCCCCCTTGTGAGCGCACGCGAAGCTTCCTTGGTCCCACACTGCTGCCGCACGCCACCAGTGCTCCCCCGCTCCCTGCTGCCTCGCACAAGCACCTGCCCTAACTGCACCATCGTCGCTCGGCCACCGCGCGCGTGCGTCCTCGGTCCCGCTCTGGACTGCAGCCCCATAGCACGCTCATGCCCGGTCATGGCCGCGCACCACCCCGCGTTGGACTGGCTGCTTCCATAGTGCTGCCCCTCCTCTTCCTTCCCCGTGCGTGAGCCCTTGGTCCGCTTTGGACCGCTGTCCCTCCCGCGCGGTCCCGTGCTGCGTCCCCGTTCTCGCCACGCCTCCTGCGCCAGTGTTGTAGCCCCGCATCGTTGGGCCACGGGCGCCACTGCGCCCGTCGTCCGCCGCCGGTCCCACGCGAGCGCGCGCGGACTCCCTTGGTCTCGTGCTGGAGCCGCAACACCCCGCCATCGTCCGTGCCGTCCCATCTCTGCTGTCGCGCCCTCTGCGCTGCCCCTCCCATGGCCGCGCCACCGTAGCACCACCGCTGCCAGCTACCCGCCGTCGCGCCCATCGCTGCGCGCAGTCATGTCTCTACGGGCCACGGCGTGGAGAGCCTGGGCCATACCCATGTCGTCCAGGTCTGCCGCTGTCCCGCGCCGTCTCCCTACCACCGGTGGGTGCGCTGGATGGCCGGGTTTTGGTCGCCGGAGCCGCCGTCCTCTGCTCCTCTGCTTCACCGAAGGAGGGAGAAGGTGAATAGAAACTAATATAGGGTTTTCATTGCTTAATAGTATTGAATAGTGCTAATGTCATGCGGATGGATTAAGTAATAGAAAGAGGGCCTCGGTGCAAATTGGCGCCACCGTTGCCGGGTTTTACCCCATGGGCCAGCTTGCTGGGCCGTGCTCGCCATCCCGTGGGCCATGGCCTGTGGTCGCGCGCGCGCCCCGCCCACGCGTTGGGCCGTCTTGTTGGTTACTGCCGCACCTAGGCCGCTCACACCCACGTGCGCCCCGCCCATCTGGGCCGCCGGCTCCACTGGATCGCATGCGCCCATTCCGCATTGGGCCGAGGTTGTTGACACCAACTTGTTTCGATTTGTAGAGCAATTTCTAAGTTAGCTTATAAGGTAAATTTATAAATTCAAAATAAAATTGTGTATGTGTCCAAAAATGGTGAAACCAATTTTGTTAGTCTTCTAAAATCATAATTTATCTATTAGTATATTTTGTTCACATAGTTTGATAATATTCTTGGAAGCTATATAATTAATTTGAGATACTTAATATTGTAAAAATATACATTTGCAGGAATTGTTGTGATAAACTGGTAATAGTGTTGGATCTAAAATTTTTATAGTAGATTCTTAGCAATATTAGCTGCTCACTGTAATTGTTATAGCTCCAGAATAATTAGTTGCTAGATAGATAATGATACCCTATTTCGAATAAAGATTAAATTGATAGAATGGAATAACGAAATAACTTGAATTTGTATAACTAAAATATTTATTAGAAAATAACGCCTTATTCGACAACATGGATATGTAGCCTAAGTACGGTCGTCGTTAGAACTAGCTCGTTAACTGAGAGGCGTAAATCATATTTTACGAGTCACGGTTGCAATCGATTAATTACGTCTTTGCATTGCATCGCATTTCATATCATAATAGGGACATCGATGGATCGCGGAGTCAACGGGAGTTGCTGAAGAAATGGTGCTTTTGAAGATCGGTCGCCATGAGAGAAAGCTAACTTCTGATTAAATCTTACCTAGGCAAGCCATAGTGCATAACCCCTACTTTTCTGCACTTTAAATTATATTTGTGCATTAAGTTTTAAAGAGTTAAATGAAACTCACTTGCATATATATATATATATATATCTTTATCCTATGAGTCTTACCAGTATGATAGGATCATGTAGAATGCTATGCTACAAGATTCCGGTAGAAGTCGAGTGATTGTCTGTCACTCGTGAGAGATAGAAAATATATTATTGTATTATTATTACTTGGAAAATATAAATAGTGGAAAGAAAAAATGGTGACCAGGCAGGGATATGGTTTGGGTATTGGTGGGTGTAAGAGGTTGTATCCTGCGGGCAACGGGATATAGCTTGGTTACACTGTTTTCTCTGTCTGTGTCGGTTAAGAACCGACCGTTGCATTGAGTTCTAGGCAAGTCACAGACTTATTATCCCGAGCACATATCTGGGTATGGGCACAGGGAAGACTTGTTACTCTCTTGTTATGTCCTTCTTATCATCCCCTCCTTTTCCACACGGTATGTCTCTTCAGTCATGACATCACCTAGTACTTGGTTGGGGGTAATCTCCTTCAATCCTCCTCTTATGATGAGCAATCTCAACATCTTAAATCTTGGAGGTAGGCACATTAAGAACCGATGAGAGATATCATCATCCTTGATCTTCTCTCCCAATGCCTTCAAATAATTGATAATCACTTGTAAACGACAGAACATCTCCAGAATGCTCTCATCTTCCTTCATCTTGAAGCTTGTCAATTTATCCTTGAGGATATATAATTTTGCACTCTTCACCAACGGTGTGTCCTCATATGTTTCCTCCAATCTCTTCCATACCTCATTTGCTCTTTCACAATTCTTGATTTGCTCAAACACTTTAGAATCAATGGCATTGTATATGGTGTTGAGAGCCATTATATTGCATTGCTTGTTGATCTTATCTTAGTTGGTTGGATCATCGGGATCAATGATAGCATAGTCATTCTCGGTCACTTTCCATACTTGATCATTGATTGAACCAAGATATATCCTTATCTTTCTCTTCCAATAATCATAGCATATGCCATAAAAAAACGGTGGTTTGCCCCCCACATAGTTGACACACAACTTGAGCTATAATTTGACACCGAGGTTGTTAAGCCTTCAATCAAATGGTGACCATGGCTCTGATACCACTTGAAAGGTCCTAATATGGCTAGAGAGGAGGTGAATAGCCTATTTAAAAATCTACAAATAAACTAGAGCAATTTGATTAGTATGACAAATAGCGAAATGCAAACTTGCTCTAGCTCTATAAGAGATGCAAGCCACCTATCCAATAATTCTAGTTGCAATGATAGCTAGACACATAACTTGCTATGATACTACTCACTAAGATCTCTCAATCTTTCTACTCTAAAGAGCTCCACTAAGCAATCTTAAAAAGCAAAGCAAGCTCTCAAATCTAATTACACTAAAGAGCTTGCTACAACTAGTTTACAAGAATATAAATGAGTGAGTAGGATGGTTATACCGCAGTGTAGAGGAATGAACCAATCACAAGATGAGTATGAAACCAATCACTGGAAGAATATCAAATGGCAAGAGACAACCGATTTTTCTCCCGAGGTTCACGTGCTTGCCAACACGCTAGTCCCCGTTGTGTCGACCAACACTTGGTGGTTCGGCGGCTAAGAGGTGTTGCACAAACCTCGTTCACACGGTTGGACACCGTAAGAACCTACCCACAAGTGAGGTAACTCAATGACACGAGCAATTTACTAGAGTTACCTTTCAGCACTCCGCCGGGGAAGGTACAACTCCCCTCACAATCACTGGAGACAACCACGAACAATCACCAACTCGTGCCGATCCTCCACCGCTGCACCGAGCCATCTAGGTGGTGGCAACCACCAAGAGTAACAAGCAAAATTCGCAGCGTAACATAAATACCAAGTGCCTCTAGATGCAATCACTCAAGCAATGCACTTAGATTCTCTCCTAATCTCACAAAGATGATGGATCAATGATGGAGATGAGTGGGAGGGCTTTGACTAAGCTCACAAGGTTGCTATGTCAATGAAAATATGCAAGAGAGTGAGCTTGAGTCGGCCATGGGGCTTAAATAGAAGCCTCCACGAAATAGAGCCATTGGCTCAAATATTTGGCTGACTGCGCATCGACCGGACGCTCTGGTCCGAATGCACCGGATGCAGCACCGGACGCTCCGGCCGTGAATACCGGACGCGTCCGGTCAGCATACCGGACGTGTCCGGTAGCTCCTAGACTGCCACATGTCCAGTTCAAACTAGCCTAGCCGTTGCTACCCATTTTGTCGATGACCGGACGCACAACCACAAATGACCGGACGTTGAGCCGCTGCGTCCGGTCGAGTCCAGTAAGCCTCCAGGGCCGATCGGACGTGTCAGTTAAAAACTGACCGGACGCTGAGCCTCAGCGTCCGGTCACACCGGACCAGACGCTGCCAGCGTCCGATCAACTGAACTGTCGAGCACTGCGTTTGCTGATTCACACCGGACGTGTCCGGTGTGGCGACCGGACGCGTCCGGTCGCTGAGTTTGTCGCCGAATACCGGACGTGTCCGGTCATCATACCGGACGCGTTTGGTCACTCTGTAACCAGCGCGACTAACTTCTTTTCAACTATATCTTCTTCACCCTTGCTCAAATGTGTCAACCACCAAGTGTATCACCTTGTGCATATGTGTTAGCATATTTTCACAAATATTTTCAAGGGTGTTAGCACTCCACTAGATCCTAAATGCATATGCAATGTGTTAGAGCATCTAGTGGCACTTTGATAACCGCATTTCGATACGAGTTCCACCCCTCTTAATAGTATGGCTATCGATCCTAAATGTGATCACACTCGTTAAGTGTCTCGATCACTAAAACAAAGTGGCTCCTACAATTTTACCTTTGCCTTAAGCCTTTTATTTTTGTCTTTCTTCTTTTCCAAGTTTAAGCATTTGATCATCACCATGCCACCACCATCGTCATGATCTTTGTCATTGCTTCATCACTTGAAGTAGTGCTACCTATCTCATGATCACTTTGATAAACTAGATTAGCACTTAGGGTTTCATCAATTAACCGAAACCAAACTAGAGCTTTCACATGCCGAATAGGGGATTGAGAGTATAAATCAAACTTCCACGTCAATCCCCTCCCACCTCTTCCCTGTGAACTTGCCAAACACACCGCAATATAATTAAAATAAAATGGTTTCATTGAATCTATCATATAATATTTCAATACCAAAGAAAAAAAAAACGAAAGTAGTAGGAGTAGAAGTTATTAGAAAGAAAAAAAAGGGGTGAAAAGTAAAGTAAGCAATTTAAACCCACACCCCGGTGTGTGGCGGTCGGAATATACCCGGTCGCTCCCCCCTCGGATCCTCCTCTTCTCCAAATCAATCCCTCGCCCACAGACCAAACCAAATCCTCCACCTCCTCCATTTCCAGCCCCGTCCCCAGTCCACCCCAGCTCGCGTAACCTCCAGATGGCCGGAGGAGGCGGCGGCGCAGGCGCGGGCTCGGGGTCCGGCGGCGGCGGCAGGGAGGGCGACTGGGACTGCGGCAGCTGCGGCAACCGCAACTACGCCTTCCGCTTGCTCTGCAACCGCTGCAAGCAGCCGCGCCTCCTCGTCGACCCCAACACCCCGCGCGACTCCAAGTGGCTACCCCGCGCCGGGGACTGGATCTGCACCGGTAACGCCTCTCTTGCCGCGGTACCCTCCATGATTACCCCACCCCTGAATCACCCTTGATGTAGATGCAGGCTCTCATCCACTCCCTATGCAGCGCATTGATAGTTTAGTGAATCTAGCATTTCTTCTTCTCCTTGTTCACCCTTCGTGTTTGTTTTAGGCTTCTTACTAGAATCTGGTATGTCGGTGTGTAGCCCTGGTAATTATTGTAGCCTTCTTAGCTAGACTTTTTTCTAGTCATGCAGAGAAAATGTAAATATGGCAAGTTAGTTGCATTTTAAATGATGGGTTTAAAAACAGAGCAAGTGTAAATAAAGGAACTAGAAACTTCATTTAAACTAAGAAAGGAAAGTCTAAAAATTATTTGACCACCGCTCCTTAAGCTTTCTATGCAAGCCAGGCTACTCATGCTCTTTGATCTAGAAAAAAAAAGTGACCATACTGTATCTCTCTCTTGAAAGCATTGCAGTTAGGGTATTTATTAGTACTATGTCCAACTCCTATAAGTATCTTTTGGATCATTTTTGTTTCTGCTTCCATTGTTGCTACTACCCATTGGAAATTTTTTGATTTCATGATTCCTTCTGTTTATTTTGTTCATTGAATGCTACTGTATGTGGATAAGATTAGAAAAAAATTACCAATGAGTGTGCTAAGTAATGACTAGTGTGCGTGTGTCTATTCCTTTCTATGGGTTTGTGCGTGATGGCTGGTCATGGTGGTGGTGGTGGGTGTGCGTGCGCTTCGGTGCGTTTTGCTGCCTACTGTGCTGGTTGGTTTATGCGGCAAATGGATGAATAGGTTGCAGTAACAATAATTATGCATCCAGAAAGAACTGCAAAAAGTGTGGCCTGCCCAAGGAGGAAGCAGCAATGCCAGCATTGCAAATGGCAGGGATGGCTATGCCAGCTTATGCAACTTATATTGCAAGACTACAACAAAGCCTTGCTGCTTCTGCTTCTGCCTATAAGATGAACTTTGGGATGGTTGCCAACTCACCTTTGCAGCAGCAACTACTTGCAAATGCAAACTGGCCCTATGGGATGGCTGGTAGATATGGGATGCAATCTTCTGGTTGGCCATTTGGCAACAGCAACCCAAATCAGTTTCCAGGTGTTCCAAAGGATTGGCGTAATGGAGACTGGCTCTGCAGCTGTGGATTTCATAACTATTCATCTCGTACTCAGGTAATTATTTAATTACTCCCTCCATACTAAAAAATGAAGTCGTTTTGGACAAGGCTTGGGTCAAACATTGGGAATATAAATCATGAATAACTTTTAAGTTGTTGAGTTTGGAAATGTGAAAACCATATGTATAGATTTGTCTTGAAAAATACTTTCACAAAAATTTACATATATCACTTTTTGATAAATATCTTTATAAAAATAAGTAGTCAAAGTTATGCTTTGGAGACCGTGTCGCTGTCCAAAACGCCTTCATTTTTTAGTATGGAGGGAGTACAAAATACGCTAATCTGGTTCAGTCAATATCATTGTTAGCCTTAGCAAATGTTTCTCAATTTTGGCCATGCGCTCTGAACTTTAATGTGTTTTTGGTTCTACTTTTTTCTGTAATGCTTTAATGCCCTCCCAATCTCTCTTTTCCAGTGCAAAGAGTGTGGTGCACCTGTACCATCAGGCATTCCCTCCACAACAATGAAAGCTACATCTGATGCCTCTTCCAGTAAGACAATCAGTTCCTCAGTTCCCACAATGTTCTTTTTATTTAACCCATTCAACATACCTACTCCTCTGTTGGAGTAACTGTTCCATGCTTACCATTCCAATAGGGTGCATGCTATGATTGCTTGCCAGGTGTGTTTTAGTCACTCTAATTGTCAATGCTAATAGATGAGTGCTGGTTTCACATATGTTGGGTATTTTCAATGCCAAATTCTCCTGAGTTACACTGGTTAGACCGTTGAAATCTGTGGGCTGATGAAACTCCCATCACCAGTCTAGGTTCCAAGATTGGGTGTTTTGATGGTGGTGGGTAATTGTTTGTGTGTGTGTGTGTTGGGGGGGGGGGGGGGGGGGACTTTGCATATAGATTATTGTCCGGTGAACGTTATTCGATTTTGTGATCAGCATAAGGTGATTGTAAATTTAGATCCATGATTCATTCAGGGCCTGTTCATTCTGTTGTTATTCTTTGTTATGCTTAATGCCTTCATGTAGCATCACAGTTACTGCTCCTGTTTAATTTTAGTATTGATGTCAACAGATTATTTCATCTTCATTCTCAATCTCTGCATGTTTCAGCATTAGGAACTAAGCGGTTGGCCTCAGAGGAGCTGGCCAATGACTGGGATAATAAAAGGCTAAATCCAGGAAATGACAGTTATCCACTTTCAGTATGTATTTGTATCCCTCTTTAACTGTTGTGACTAATTGCCTAAATGCTTTGTGGTATTGATTTTCTTGTTTAATTTGTTTGCAGACAGCAGGTCCAAATAATTTGTTTTTGGGTATTGAGCAAGGAGCTGGAAGCAGCAATGGCCAGGGTGCTTTTTCCAAGTTTGACAATGGGAGCTCAATGGCATTACCATCTGGGCAAGGAATGTCTGGTCTTATGGGAAAAGGGTACAGCTTCAACCTAAAAAAAAAATCAAAGATACTTAGTTGCAAATTAAATACATTATATGAATTATAATCTTGTATGAACTTCATCAAATTGTTGATAGCGTTAGGATTTAAGGCCAACAATCAAGTGATACCAAACACTCGTGTAGTCGTGTTTGATGTTCATCATCACACTAGAGGTTCTTAGAGATTTTATTATTTGCAAGATAGTGATCAGGGTAGGAAAATACTAACACCTCGAGAATAACTGAAACATTATACATCATAGAATGTGTATGGGTGGGGCAGGGGTTTGGGGGTTTTCTCGACCTGCATGAGGTCTTCTTAGCAAAATGCCCGGGGGCTGTCTTACTCCCCACAGGTTGAGTTTTTTTTTATACGTCATAGGAAATAGCTAAGTGGAGTTGGCTTAGAAGGTTTGAACTGTAAATAGTTTTGAATAGGTATAGTTGCAGTAGAGAAAGGAAACTGAAAAGAAAGTTATGACCCCATGGCTGATCAACATTAAAGGAAACTGTACCTAAATAAATCTGGTGGAATATTTTGAGAAAACTAGGGGCAGCGAGGGAATGGCTTATATATATGAAATTTTGTGGGGTGGTAGAGAATTGTGTGCACCACCATTTTTCCAAGTTCATATGTTAATTGGCTTGTCCGTTTATGTTAGTTATTTTTTTTTAAATGGGCGTTTTTACTGTATAGACCCCATTTTAGGAAACCTCACAATAAGTTGTAAAATTTAAGTTCCATAACTCATGATCAAGGTTCTGCCGTTGTTGTAAATTTAAGTTCCATAACTCATGATCAAGGTTCTGCCATTGTTCAATGGACACTTCATGAAAATTTCTGGTTTGTGCAAATATGTTTCGCTGGCATAGTGCAAGACTTGCATGAATAGTTTACTACCATCTTACAGAATCTGGGTTAGCAAACTGTATCACATATGCTGTTGCATCTTGCTAGGGCAAAATGGCGTGACGGGGACTGGTTGTGCAGCAACTGCAACAATCACAACTATGCATCTCGTGCGTTTTGCAACAGGTATACATTAAGGCATCTTTTTGTTTAACTTCACTGCAGTGCATTGTGTTAGTAACTCAACATTTAATAACTGAATATACAAGTCTCCCTAGATTGTCGTGTTTTCTTACTCAGTCAAGTGTACCAGTTAGCACCATACTATCCATTGACATGCTGTGTTGTTTTTCAATCTTGTACTAGGGGCATCCTTGTGACTTTTGAGGTCCATAGTAATGTTTACCGAAGCTACCATAATGGAGAGAATTAAGTGTCACATGATTTGTTCAATATTTTGCCTTTATGCTCATATAAATGCTGAGGTGTTCCTATTAGCTAATTAGTCTTTGATATTGTAGCAAAATGATAATATTTCTACCATTGTAAAAGATTTATCATCTGAATATCTCTATTCTTAATCTTAATGAACTTTGGCAAGACAATCAATACAAGACTGCAAAACTAATCCGTGCATCTGTGTGTGGGTGTGTCATGTGTTTTTTTGGGTGCGTTGTACTTTAAGTTCTGTTCTTCTTAATGCAATGATACACAGCTCTCCTGTGTATTTGAGAGAAAAGAAAAAAAGTACTGCGAAACCAAAATAGGAAATAAAATTTGTCTCTGTTTATGACTTAAAGATTTGCATTTAGTTTTCTGTTGTTTTCACAAAATTTGCAATTTATTGCACGGGTTCTCATACTATTTGAAGAACCCCTAAACAAATTTCTGGTCTTGTATTTCTTACTGGTTGAAATTCTTATGTTCTTGTTTGAGATCGAGCGAAACAAATTCCTTCTGTATAGCATTGGTTTTGATATACCAATTATTTTGGTCAGCTGGGTCCATACCTTCCAGAGCCACATCTAGGTTGGGTTAATATGAATTGTAGATGGTATTGCTTACTGATTGAAATTCTTAAAAGTTCTTGTTTAGATTGAGTGAAACAAATTCCTTCTCTTCTGCATAGCATTGGTTTTGATATACCAATTATATTTGGTCAGTTGGGTCCATACCTTCCAGAGCCACATCTAGGTTGGTTTAATGTTAATTGTAGATGGGATCTTGTCCTGACTCCTGAGTAATATTATTCACGATGACCTTGGTCATATTTGACAATGAATTTATTCTTCCTGCAAAAGAAATCGGTGCCTCACTGCAATTATTCACTACTAGGATATTATCGTCTGGCACTGCCTCTAATACTGTTTCTCTATTTATACTAATTACTGTTTGCTACTTTGCTATCTAGTTTCCAAATCAAGCAAATTGCTCACTGGTTCTGACTGAAATTACCTTTGTGTTTCAGGTGCAAAACTCAGAAAGAATCTGCAGTTCACCCTGGTGTGCTATAGCTTGCTTGCGCTGGTTCATAGTGTTGGATTATTTTGTTCCAGGATATGTTGCTGCCTGTTCTACTTCCTCAAGGCTGCGGTTTGAGTTTTTTCGACTCTGCAGTGTTTTTGCTGCTCTCAAATGGTTGTCTCAATATTTCATTAGTGCTTGTTGAAGTTCCTGATTTATTTATGGTATAAGCGCTTGAATAAAATGTTTCCGGAAAGTACCGGCCTACCATCTGGATTTTGGCAAATAATTGAATTAGTTGTTGTACAATGAGGCAAATGGTGATAGACTCTTCTTATGTTGTACTTTATGAACTCTGGTGTATTAGTGCACCAAATTAAGGTTTTGTGGTCATGTTTCACTCGTCGGTTTGGAAAGGGGAACTATACCATGTAATTTCAGTACAGATTATTCTCTTTCTGAGAACTCCAATTGTGTTGTTATGTAAGTTTTGCTCATTCAGAGTACTTTTGATGCATTCACCCGTATTCAGTTGTTACTTTTTCATCCCGTATTCATCTGTTACTTTTTCATCTTTTATTTTAGAGAGAATTATGAATTTGGCACTAAAAGAAATCACTCTTCCTTGTATAACACTAAAAAATTTAAACTTTCTTGTCTAGCATCAACTTGAAATAACCTTTCGTAAATGACACTGCTGTCCATTTTGGAGACGAAAATAACCATCCGTTAGTTGACTGTGTTTACCTTGTCAGTTTGTTTGGAGACGAAAATACCCCTGCCGTCCGCCCACTCCCTCTCGACACCGGCAGGCAGGTCTCGCCCGTCAGTTGCTGATGCCATCTGCCCCTCCCTCAGTCACCGACAGGTGGTCCCCACCCATCAGGTTCTTCTCCCACCTCCATCTGCTCCCTTCCTCTCTGCGATGCGTACGCAAGCCGCTGCCCAAGGCTCAACGACCAAGCCTCCCGCGTCCACCGCAACCGTGCGACCAAGCCTCCTTCCATGCAGTGCCAGTCCTAAGTTTTTTTTTGAGGGCTCTCTGGTGAACTCGTCGCGAGGGCCTCTCTAAACTATATATAAATCTTATAATATATATATGCGCTAATTTTTCTTGTAAAGCGAAAACAAATCCAATGATATATTTTTAATTTAACATGCTTGATAATTATCGAGGAACAATATAGACTAAAACTAATATGATTACCTTAAGAAAGAATAGAACTCTATAATATCCATTATTTCTTATAAAAAGATAGTTCTTTGGGCATTTCTTGATGCAAAATCATCAAGGACGGTATTGAGATCAATAGCGTCCAAGATATCACTCTCGATGGTGCACATAGCCATTCCATTTAACCTTTCTTGTGATATAGTTGATCTCAAATAGTTCTTCAACAACTTCAATTTTGAGAAACTTCTTTCAGCCGATGCTACAGTCACAGGTACAATCAAGAGGATTCGATACGCAACTGAAATATTTGATAGCAATCTGCAGCTACAACAAACTCCAAAATCTCAAGCGCTGACATCAAAGAATCTGACAAAGTCACTTGTAGCACCTTTAATTCTGAAAAAAATCATTGATCTCAACGTCGGATGAGTTATCTTGAGAAAATATTTCCATAAAATTCTTGCAGTGCAGCCAAAGATCAGCTTCATCCAAAGATTTTAAATTTTTTGAGTTGAACAAGAACCCAAAAACATTATCAATTTTTTTTATCTGCTCAAATCTACTCGTCAATGAAGCAATCGCAACATCAATCATAACATTGAAGTACTCTACTCTAAATTCTCTTTCCTTAACGTTTTGTATAAAATTTTGGCTCTATACCCATTTCAGATGCAATGTTTTTTTGTTGTATCTATACTAGAAGTGAAACCTTCATCTCTATACTTCTTAAAATATGATATGACACCTTCAATATGTTTGAGAGTATCATCTATATTCACAATTTTAGATTGCAACTTCTTGCTCACCTTATTTATAGAGAATACAATATAGTGCCAAATAACCAAACCAACTAAAATTCAAAATTCTCTGGTGCACTCACCAAAGATTGAAAATTTCGCCTTCGGCCGGCGGTGCACGCGTGACTGTCCCGTCATCCCGACTCCCGAGTGGCCAAGTCTGACCCTCTGTTCGAGTGGCCGAGTGGCCACCGTCTGGCCTAAAGGGCCTCTGACACTGACCCTCTGTCCTCTTTGTCCGTCTGTCGCACAGTGCAAAGGCCTAAAGGGCCTAAAGGTCCGGCCGGGGTCTCTACTCTCTCTCAGTCTGTAGTGTGCAGTATCGCACAATCTAAAGGCCCACCGGTGCTCTATACTACCTCGTGTCCTGGGCCTAGGCCCCTCCCTCCCGTGGGCCCTAGGCCGTCGCACCCGGTGCACCCTTGCAGGGCCGGCACTGCTTCCGCGTCTCAACGCCACTCGAGCAACCTAAATATTAATTTTACCCTTTAATATTAGGTGTTGAGTACAGATAAGGTCTTGCTCTGAGTAAAAATCAAACACCTAAAATGCATGCAAATTCGTCAAAACAAAATGTCTCGGTTTTGGCCGATGGCTTGTTTTTTCAAGAAAAAACTGCAGCTATGTGTCATTTTTTCTTTTGTCATCAACACAACAATCAAATGACTGCTTCATTGATCTTAAGCACTAGTAGAATTTTAATTTGTTATTGTTTTCGATTTACAACGTCATTTCTTCCTCAACTCCGGTACGGGTCCAACGTGCTTAGAGATTTGTTCTTTTGCAGTGGTATTTTCATCGAAGAAGGATTGGGCTCAGAAAGGCTGTGGGCCTGAGAGGCCCGACGACGATGACGGTCATGGAGACGGGGAGGCATCACGTCATGGCTAAACTTGCTGCCATGGAGGATCTTCATTGAGCGGCTCTGAAAATTGCATTGGTTGTTGTTGATGATTGCCTTATTTGGAACTGTGGAGACCGTCATGGATCAAGTGCCCATTCGCAGAGCATTAACCGAGGATAATTTGATGGCTTGGCTTAACATATATATAGTAGCTAAAATAGCCAATGTTCAACTTTCAAATAAGAAGATGTTTTTAACTGGGATCTACGTAATCATGGTCAATTCTTTGTACGGTCAATATGTACGTACTTGATAAACCAGATACCCTTTTCACTAATAAATTCATTTGGAAATTGATGCTCTCTCTTAAGATAACAATCTTCCTTTGGTACCTCTAAAGAGGTGTTATCTTAACAAAGAACAATTTAGCTAAGAGAAACTGGACTAGTAGCCAAAGGTGTTGTGTCTGTGATGGCAATGAAACAATAAAGCATCGTTTTTTATTGATGCCATGCTAAAACTATTTGGAATATTGTTCACATTGCTATTTGGCTAACCCCATCTAGATCTACTACTAAAAAAACGCTTAGAGGCTGGCTCACGGGCATTGTGAGGGAGAACAACAAATAGATTTTTGTGGAGGCTACTGCTATTTTAGGCAATTTGGCATACTCGTAGTGACATTTTTTTTTGAGAAAAAACAAAATATTTCTTTTATACAGGCTATTTTCAGAGGAGCAAAATGTTGGAGGTTATCGCTTTGGGCGTGGCTAGCGCCCGGACATCCAAACAGACGTGTGCGTCCAGACGCCCGTGCAGCCCGCCCCTGTCGGCCTCGCCCCGCCCCACACATGCACCCCACACCATGTCGCTATGCCCATGGCTCCTTCCTAGCAATCCCGCTCCTCTCTCTCAGTGTAGGCGGGAGTCAGGATGAGGACGAGCACGCCCCCCGTCCGCAGGACCTAGGTGCGCTATGTGTCCCAACCGTAGGCACCCGGCTCGCCGCTCGCGATCCCCCGACGCTCTGGCCGTGCTCCATGACTCTCTAAACACACCTCTGACGCATGAAACACTTGAATACAACGTACGTCTGAAGCAGATGAAACATTTGAAACATACACATGAAACATGTGTGTGAAACATATGAAACATTCAGATAAAACACTTGCAATTTGCAACATGAAAACACTTACTGCAACAAAAGACTGAAACCATTGGAACATACTCTTGCAACATGTGTGAAACATATGCAACATCAAAATAAAAAACGCTTAAAAACAGATGAAACATTTTGAACAAACGCTTGCAACATGCCTCTAAAACACTTGCAACATATGCAACATCCTGATCTACTTTTGCAACATCCACATAGAACACTTGCAACATACCTCTGAAACATCTGAAACACTTGAAACATACGCTTCTAACATGTCTGGCGCGACACTTTAGTGGGTGGCGACCACAATGTAAGGCGCGCTGAGGAACTTGGCCTCGATGGGCAGATCGAGGATGGGAGGCGGTGGGCCAAAGAGCACCACGGACTTGGCCCCCTGCGAGCTTCTTCCGCTACCGGGGCACGAGGAGCCTTGAGACGGACGAGAAGTATGGTACGGCCGCAACGCCCTCGCCGTCTCCAGTCGCAGGAGGAGGCGATGAGGAGGACGCTGGCACCGTCGACGGCGATGAGGGTGGGGGTGGGCGGGAGGCACGACTCCAGTGGTAGAGCCTGGCGTCGAGGAGGCAGGCAAGGGCTAGGGGCCGGAGGAAGCGGAGGGGAGCCTACGTGGCGAGCGCGTGAGATGGAATGGGATAGATATTTTTTTTAATTTGGGAAGGTGACGTCCGGACGGTTTTTTTTTATGTGGGAAGACGGTGCCTGGACAGACGAATGTCCTCACTGTATCATTATCGTATCGCTTTAGGTCTTGTTTGGATATAGTTGGATTTGCTTCAATCCACATGTGTTGGGGTGGACTCGAGTGGAACTTGAACTAAATTCCACCCAACACATATGGATTGAGGTGAATCCGACGACATCTGAACAATGCCTTAGACGTGTTTGTCAAGAATGGTTATCGCTTTGTATATGAATTTCTCCTATTTGAGTGCTCTTTTTTTTTTTTTGTAAGCAAATAAGCTGACAACATTGTAAGACTTGGCTGTGTGTGGTCGTGGAGGCCGAAATTTTTACATTTTCTAAAAAAAAGGTAGTTCGTAATTTCAGTATTTTTTTATTAACTTATTAAGTTTTGTTGACACTTATCATCTCCTGAAGCTGTGTACATAAAGAACAAGTTACATATTTGGAGAAATTACAGAGATACGAGGGGCAGTCTTATTGAGAAATATGCATGGACAGGGAGGGCGTGGGTGATAGCGTGAGCTGCTGCTGCTCAGGTTTCTGGTCGGGGGTGTGGCAGCAGTAGCAGGCGTCGCCATGCTTGAGGCTGCACCTGCCGTGGACGAAGCCATGGTCCTTGCAGCAGTTCATGCACTTGCCTGACTTCCAGCACGACCCCAGGCAGATGTCGAAGGCGATGTCGCACACCGGGTCGTCCGCCGTCCCGCCGCCATCAACCTCCGACGAAGAAACCACCTCGTCAGCTGCACATGCATGCATCACATATACATATATACCACGGACTGTACGTACTTATGAGCTGGAGTAGCAACAAAAACGGATTATCATCATCGATCCAGCATAGGTTAAGCTGCATGCTGCTCTGCTTACATGAGGTGATGATGACAAGGAGCAGCAGCAGCAGCGACAATGGCACGAGCCTCGCCATCTTCGTTCATATCAAGCTTCCACATATGTCTATCTCTTTTGCTCTTATATACTCCCACCATTATCTATTGTTAGGCGTTTAATTTGGTGTTTTTTTCATTAATTTTTGACGTTAAGTTAGGCGTTTGGAATCAAATTACAAATGTGCATTTACTCAGTCGCAACAAACCGAAGAGTTTTCTTTGCTTGTGACTGGTGGGTTTATTTCATGGGGGCTACTAAACGTCGATGCATGCATGCAGAGAAACGGCGCATAGTGCTCAACGCCATCTACGTAACTCTCAAATTCATTGGTATTTGAAAATATGCATGGCTATCAACAAACAGTTCGGACACATCAATCGTGCGAGTTTGACGGTTCAGATGCTGACTCCAATGACATTCTTAGCTATAGCTTAGGCCCTGTTTGGATCAGTTTTGGATTTTTAAAAACTAGTTTTTTGCCTCTAGTTTTTAAAATATGAATTCCGAGCAAAAACTGGTGAGATGTTTAGATCCCTCAGTTTTTAAGAATCTGACTTCATTTAATGCTCTATGAGTTAAAAAACTAGCAAAAACTGGGTATCAACGGCTTCCTGATTTTTAAGAATCCGGCAAAAATAGGAGGGCAAAAACTGGACTGTTCGGATCTCACCTAGTTTTCAAAAACAAAATTCTTAAAGCTAGGAAAAATGATCCAAACAGGGCCTTAGCTACCCGGGGTAAAAAAGTTTTTCTAAAGCACTCCCCTGTCCCTGAATGAATGAATTCCTAGAGTTGTCTGAAGTCATTTTTTTTAATTTTGACAGAATTTATTGAAAAAACCTTAAGACTTATGATATCAAATTAGTATCATGAAATTTATTATAGAATATATTTTCATAAACTGTTTATTTTTTTAGCATAGATATTGTTACTTTTTTTTTGTAAAATTAGTCAAACTTAAAAAAATATGACTGACACGTATTTAGGAATTAATTTATTTGAAAACGGAAAGAGTATATATATATTAGTCCGCAATATCAGGACTTCTTATTAACTGGTTAACTTTTGTTGACACAAATTACAGATACGACGATACGAGGGGTAGCAGTCTTAGTAGTACGAGTAGGATGGACCGCCGGGATCGGAGGGCGTGATTGAGTGAGCTGCTGCTCATTTCTTCTGGTCGGGGGTGTGGCAGCAGTAGCAGCCGTCGCCATGCTTGAGGCTGCACTTGCCGTGGACGAAGCCATGGTGCTTGCAGAGCAGCGCATGCAGTGGCCTGACTTCCAGCACGGCCCCAGGCAGATGTCGAAGATGGTGTCGCACACCACGGCGTCCGCCGCCGGCCCGCCGCCGTCAACCTCCGACGAAGAAAGCACCTCGTCAGCTGCATGTTCATCGATCATATTCATATGGAACGAACAAAATGTCAGCACGTGCTCTAAGACTCCAGTGGCTGCGCTTCCACAAGCAAGCAGGCCAGGCCCGTCCGCGAGCACCGGCCCAACGTCAGGCTGACCGGCCCAGAATAGAAGGCATAGGCATAGTAGTATAAGTACCAGAGGATGTGAGTATGAGAGACAGACTGGAATGTAATATGCCATAGTTCTATTTCCAAGCACTTATCTGTTAAGTTTACACACATTACAATTCAGTATATCTAAATTCCAGTCGAATATTCCTGCCCTTCTTCTTCTTCCCGAGCAAGGAATTCCCCATTGCTCACACAAAAACGGATCATCATCATCATCGATCCAGCATAGGTTAAGAAGCTGCTGCTTACAGGGGTTGATGATGACAGCAGTAACAGCAGCGACAATGGCACGAGCCTCGCCATGTTTGTTCATCATCAAGCTTCCATATCTCTTTTGCTCTTAGTAGCTAGGTTCCTCCGATCTACTGGTCTTTTTATTTGCCCGAGAAGTAAGCTAAGCGTAGTGGTGTATTACTGGTAGGGAGGAAGATGGCCATATAGGCGTAGGCTTTCAGCAAACAGTTCGGGCACATCAATCGTGTGAGCTTGACGGTTCAGATGCTGACTGCAATGATACTCTTATCGTAGCTACCTCGGGGTAAAAACGAGTGGTCTGTCTGTCTGTTTTGAGAGACGACAGAGGAGGAGGCACCGAGTTCTCCGGATCATCGACGGTGGCCTGAATTCAGGTTAATTTCCTGCTAATTTGTATTTCCACAACTGAAGGTTCACGTTTTCCTCCAGCAATACACTCGAGAAATGTATGCTCGACGGACGTCCGATTGGGACGAATTCCATCGGACGTCTGCCCGCACATCTGACAAGCCCGCCTCGATGCCTGATCCGTTCCCATCCGTACACCTTGCCCCCGCAGGCGCACCCCACCCCCATCCCCATCTGTTTGCCCCGCCCTCGCAGACGCACCCCCGTCCTGTCCTGCCCCCGACCGCCGGCCCCCAGCTCGCCACGCCCCATTCCCCGATGCCTCCTAACTATCCGAACAGCAGGAAACACGTGCAACATGAAATACTTGAATACAACATACATCTGAAACATCTGAAATATACACTTGCAACATATGTGTGAAAACATATGCAACATCCAGATAGAACACTTGCTGCAACAGAAGAAACATTTTGGAACATACTGTTGCAACATATGTGTGAAAACATATACAACATTCAGATCAAAACGTTTGCAACATATGTCTGGAAACCGATGAAACCGTTTGAATAAACGCTTGCAACATGCCTCTGAAACACTTGCAACATATGCAACATGTGCAACATCCTCCGATCTACTTTTGCAACATCTATATGAAACAATTGCAATATGCCTCTGAAATGTCTGAATCAATTGAAACATACATTTGCAACATAGGAGAAGAGAGGCCTGGGCCGGTCGATTTCGGGCGTCGGGGTGGGAGCAGCGGCGACCGGCTGCGCGCGAGCACCACCCAGCACTAGCACCATCGACGTGCGCGAGCACAACCACCACCAGCGCCACCGACACCGGGCTTGGCTCGGCGGCGACGGTGGGGGATGGGGGGCGGGGAGTGCATGGTCGTCGGGGTAGGGGAGCTCGGAAGCCAGGGTGAGAGAGGGCGCCGCTGGGGTGGGGAGGGCGCCGAGCCGAGGTGGGGGAGAGCTGCCCACTCCCCTGCAACACCGCCACGTCACCTCCATGGATCTCACCGGAGACGAGTGGATCTCGCTCGTGCTTCATGGATCTCGCCGGGGTGGGGGAGAGGACAGCCGGATCTGCGGGCATTGGGGGCTCCCGACAAGGACACCGGTGTTGGTGCGCTGCAGCAGTGGATGAGGAGTGTGGAAGGGGTAAAGGATGGGGTGGAGGAAGCGAATAGATAAGTTTTTTTAATATACATGCGGGTAAGAGCAAGCGGCGAGGATGAAAAAGCCGTCCGACTTTTGTGGGGTCCATCGGACGCACGTAGCGTTTCTGTAAATTTATTTCCGCCCGACGCCATTTATATTACATACACTCTGAAGTGACTCGTGTGCAATGCAGAATGATCTGCACTTCACACCAGAACGATTATGGTACTCGTGTCGGTTTGGTATGACTCTACACCTAACAACAGTCTTGACAACGGTATCAACGTCATTGTATTCTTCATTGAATACTCCGTGAATGAGTTATATTTCGAATATATGGCCCCAGCACGTCATCCTCTGCTGGAGAGCTCTTGTAGAGGTTCTAGGATCATCTCGGAGTGCCAATCCCATTGCATCCGCACGAATGAATGATGTTATTAGAGAGCCAGACATATTTTTCTTTGTGAGCTAGCTTCCCTGACCGTATCAGTATAGTTTACCTCTTCTAATGCAAGTTTGATCGACCAGAAACTAAGCACCTAATAGGTTTCTTAGAGTAACTTCACCAGGTGCCACCAAATTAGGGCCCTAACTCTTCGCTTGAGTCTTCTGCAATGTTAATAAGCATTGCATCCTAAAATTTCTATTTGCAAAAGCTAATAAGTGTTAAATATGGCCGAAACTTTTTTTTTTTTTGCACTGATGGCCAATTCGATTGAACTGTCGAGCTGAATCAGTCAGAGTCGTGCTCTGACGGACGGTCCGACAGGAACATTGGATGGTCTGCTAGAACACGGTAATATGTAGCACATGCAAACCTTCAGTTGTTCAAACCACTCTCGTCCGAATCCCACCTGTCAGCACGGGGAATATACACCTCTCCCAGCACCAGCATAGCACTCACTTCTTCTCTATTGAAATTCTTTTTTTTCTTAAACACAGCGAAGAGCTATGTATCATTGTATTTAAAAAAAGAAAGCTACAACACACTAAGCCAAATGGTTAAATAATTATGAGACGACCACGGCTCCGATACAACTTGAAATGTCCTAATACCTAGAGGGGGATGAATAACCTATTAAAAATTCTACAACAACACTAAGCCAAGTAGTTAGATAATTATGAGGCGAAGCAAGTGTTGCGCTAGCTTATTAAAAATATAAGTCATCTATCCATAATTCTAGTTGCTATGATCTTTATTTCACACAAAGGCTAAGTCACTACTCTCTAAGTTAGTGAGCTCTCAAAGACTAACTAAAGAGCCTCACTAACCAAACGAACAAGACACAAGCTAGCTCTCAAAACTAATTACACAGAGCCTAGCTACACTAGAATGTAAATACAAGAGAGGTAGTTAGGGTTATACCGCCATGGCAAGAGATGATAAATCAATCACAATAAATATACCAAATAAATTTATCGGAGACAAGATGACACAATGATTTTTCACTGAGGCTCACTTGCTTGCCGGCAAGCTAGTCCCCGTTGTGGCGATTCACCCACTTGGAGGTTCACGCCCCGTTGTGGCGATTCACCCACTTGGAGGTTCACGCGCTAATAGACATCACACGCCTAACCCGCAATCGGATGCCACACAATCAACACAAGATGGGGATCACACAAGCTATGAGCAATCCACTAGAGTACCTTTTAGCTCTCCGTCGGCGAAAGATCAAAAACCCTCACAATCACCACAATCAGAGCCGGAGACAAGCACCACCCTCCGCTCGACGATCCTCACTGCACCAAGCTGTCTAGGTGGCGGCAACCACTAAGAGTAACAAGCAAAATCCGCAGTAAAACACAATCACCAAGTACCTCTAGATACAATCACTCAAAGCAATGCACTTGGATGCTCTCCAATCTCACCAAATGATAAATCAATCAAGTAGGATAAGAGAGAGAGAAATGGCTAGGCTCACTAGGGTGTATTCTCAATAGAAATGGCCAAGAGAGTGAGCCCAAGTTGGCCAAACACCTTAAATAGGCACCCCCACAAAATAGAGCCGTTAGGGTCAAGTAGGGTGCCCCTGCGAGCTGATCGAAAGGTCCGGTCGGGTTGACCGGACGCACCCAGTCCAACGTCCGGTCACACGGATGCGGCCATGTGTCCACGTGATTCAACGAAGCCCGTCAATCTCCAACGGTCAACCCAAGCCCCACCAGCGGTTAAGTCGCGATCGAGCGCACCAGCGTCACGTCTGCTCGCCAGCGCGCCCGCGCAACCAATGCCGAGACCGGACGCGTCGCTGCCCGACCCGATGCTGCGCCCATGAAGAGTCTAGTAACTTCCAGTAAGGTACCAGAGAGGAGTTTTCACTACCGGATGCGTCCGTTCAAGCATGATGGGACGCGGCCCCGAGTCTAATCCTCTCTGGGCAATTCCAGCGCACCGCGTCACCATATGCCAGCACCGACCGGATGCAGACCCTACGCGTCTGGTCGTTCACCTCCTTAGCGTTTGGTCATAGACCGAGACCGTGCCTCCTCAGTGCGCCACTGACCGGATGCAGGGCCGGAGTCCGGTCACTACCCAAGGCAGAGTCTGGTCACCTCAGGATGGCTCCTCCACTTCTCAAACTTTGCCACCCTTGCTCAAATGTGCCAACCACCAAGTGTAACGCCTGTGCATATGTGTTAGCAACTTTTCACAAATATTTTCAAGGGTGTTAGCACTCACTAGAATCTAAATGCATATGCAATGAGTTAGAACATCTAGTGGCACTTTGATAACCATATTTCACGACGAGTTTCACCCCTCTTAATAGTACAACTATCTATTCTAAACGTGATCACACTCACTAAGTGTCTTGATCACCAAAATAAAAAGCTCCTATCAAATATACCTTTGCCTTGAGCCTTTTTTGTTTTTATCTTTCTTCTTTTCCAAGCTTTGAGCACTTGATCATCACCATGGCCTCCACCATCATCATGATCATCCTTCACTTGCTCCACCACTTGGATTAGTACTAACCTATCTCATATGCACTTAGAACCAAAGGTTAGCACTTAGGGTTTCATCAATTCACCAAAACCAAACTAGAGCTTTCAATCTCCCCCTTTTTAGTAATTGATGACAACCCTTTCACAAAGATATGAATTGAAATCATTTTGAATCCATGTTGCTTGCCCAAGCATTTTACCATGTGTAAAGGATTTGGACAAGTTTCGTGAACCCGAATTGGTAGCATGAGCTCCCCCTACGTATGCTCTAAGAGTTTGGATAGAAGCTCGTACATATGCATGGATTAGAGTTATGGGAGAGTAATGTCTACCAAATGATGCTAAGGTGTAAGAGATGGACCTTTGAAGCGTGATACCAATCGAAGTGCACCAATAATACCATTCTTAGCACCATTGTTAGTTGGATGGCTCTTGCAAAACATAAACACTAGATACCTTGTGAGATCCACATTATATGCAAGGCTCTAATACCACTTGAAATTAAGCAAGCATATCTAACTATCATCCTATGCATGCTAGTTTTCATTTCATCAATCAATCTTACAACTAGCATACACCACACAAGCATGGAAACTTTAATTTAAAAACTTGTGCCATGCAAGCATACATATGCAATGCATATTCAAATGCATAATTCAAGTTTATGAGCTTGCTCCCCCTACTTGTGTGCTCAAATTTTAATTGATCCCTTTACTTTGTCATTTCTCTCCCCCTTTGTCCATTTCTCTACCCCTATCACATTTGTCTTTGTTTCTCTCCCCCTATCACATTTGTCTTTGTTTCTCTCCCCCTTTGTTATCAATGACCACAAATTCAATTTTAGATAGGTTAAGATTATCAATGTCAATCAATGGGGTGAGGATCATTTTCCCAAATTTGGTTCAATCTAGAACACTTGCCAAAGATATTTAACTTGGTTTGATCCAAGGACAAGCTTCTTCACACCTCATTTCAAGGGTTATCTTGACCATGTTGAGTTAAACACTTATAGTTTGTTTTCTAGATCAAACACTAGGATTGCAAGCCCACAAACATGTCATATGCTATCACTAGATCAAGTCAAGCATATAAGCAATAGTGGTACCATAGAAGCATCAAATTTATTTGATTTTCATGAATGAGCCTAAGACATGATAGGAATGACTACATGCACTACACAAGTCCTTAGCAAAGAATGTATGCATGCCAATCAACTTTTACCTTGGTTGCTTGAAGGAGAGACATGTCATATAAGTGGGGGTGCATCAACACATATTTGAGAAATCAAATATGTTCAACTCATTCCTCAGCTTACAAAACCTCTTCTCATCAAGTGGCTTGGTGAATATGTCGGCAAGTTGATCTTCGGTGTCCACACTCTCAATTGAAATATCCCCTTTTTGTTGATGATCTCTAATGAAGTGGTGGTGGACATCAATATGCTTTGTTCTTGCATGTTGAACCCGATTGTTGGTTAGCTTGATTTCACTCTCATTGTCACAAAGCAATGACACTTTCTTGAACTTGATTCCAAAGTCATTCAAGGTGGCCTTCATCCAAAGAATTTGTGCACAACAACTACCGGCGGATATGTATTCGGCTTCGGCGGTTGATAATATAACACTATTTTGCTTTTTTGATGACCATGAAATAAGTGATCTTCCCAATAGTTGACAAGTGCCCAACATGCTCTTCCTTTCAACCTTGCATCCTGTATAATCAGAGTACGAATATCCAACTAACTCAAACTTGCTCCTTTGGGATACCACAAATCAATATTTTGTGTATGCTTCGAGTATCTCAAAATTCTCTTGGTAGCTTTCAAATGACTTTCTCTTGGTGAGGCTTGAAATCTTGCACACATACACACACTAAACATAACATCTGGCCTTGATGCGGTCATATAGAGTAGGCTTCCAATCATAGAATGACACAACTTTTGATCCACCATGTTGCCACTCGCATCACTATCCAAATTGCCATTTGTTCCCATTGGTGTACTAATTTCCTTGGCATCATTCATTCTAAACTTCTTGAGCTTGTCTTTGATGTACTTGTCTTGACTCACAAATGTACGATTCTTCATTTGCTTGATTTGAAGACCAAGGAAGTAACTCAACTCTCCAATCATGGACATCTCAAACTTATTTGCCATCATCTTTCCAAACTCTTCACAAAAGTCTTGATTGGTTGATCCAAATATGATGTTGTCAACATAGATTTGCAACACAAACAAGTCTTTGCCAATCTTCTTGGTGAAAAGAGTGGTGTCAACCTTTCACATCATGAATCCCTTAGAGAGGAGAAAGTCGCTCAACCTCTCATACTATGCTTTAGGTGCTTACTTCAAACCATACAATGCCTTTCTTAGCTTGTAAACATGGTTTGGCTTCTTGTCATCTTTAAAACTAGATGGTTGCTCAACATAGACTAACTCATTGATGTATCCATTCAAGAAAGTACTTTTCACATACATTTGATAGAGCTTGATGGTGTGGGCACAAGCATAGGCTAGCAAGATTCTAGTTGCTTCCAATCTAGCAACTAGGGCATATGTTTTACAAAGGTAAGACCCCATACTTGAGTATAACCTTGTGCTACCAATCTTGCTTTGTTCCTTACTACTATCCCATCTTGATCTTGCTTGTTTCTAAAGACCCATTTGGTTTCAATCACTACTACACTCGCACCTTTCACAACCACGTCGTAACCCCCATCGCAGTCTAATTTCGGCTTCGGCAGTAAGCTATCGACAGTGATAGTCGTAGTCATCACTGTCGCTATTTGAGACCATCTACGGTGTACACTCACACCGCTGTATTGGCTTATGATCTGTCCATGATAAGGTCCTTACTTTTGTCGTATTGGAGCACGACCCGACTGTGTTGGTATACACTAACACCGCCGTGTTGACTTATGATCCATCCATAATTAGGTTGTTGTTTCCATCTCATTGGACCACGACCCGCCTGTGTTGGTGTACACTAACACCACTGTATTGGCTTATGATCCATCCATGATCAGGTCATTGTTTCCATCACGTTGTACCATGACCCGCCTATGTGGGTGTACACTAACACCATCGTTTCGAGCAATGATCTGGATCATAGTCGCCTTGCACAATGACCCGATTGTGTGCGGTGCGTGTTCATCATTGCTTTGGCGCTCGACACGTCTTGTCGAGGTGGACATCACCGCCACTTTAGCGTATGAACCGTCTAGTCATTGGTAATGGTCACCGTTGTAACATCCCAGGTGTTAAATATCTAATTAGCGATAGGTTAAAGATAATTAAACTTGATTAGTAAGTTTCATGTGCTCTGTAATGATCTTTTGTTTGTAATACTTAAAATGTGGAGTAAAATTTCTTTTAAATTATAGCCAACTCAAATCTTTTTAGGGAAAGACAAATCTTTTGTTAGTAATAAAATGTGCATGAATAGTGTTGCTTTGCATGAACCTAAGTGTATTTTGATCATATGTGGTGTTTGCATAATGTTTGAAATCAAAAGAGCACAAAATGACAAGGCTTTCTTTGTTTGAATCGCCATTTGTTAATATAGGGTCAACATATGTGATGTCAACCAACTTTATTTTTGTGCTTAAATAAATGAGTTTGTGAACAAAAGTTATTTAGGGTTCATGTTGGAAAAATGTGGAGAAAATGATAAAAAATGCCAAAAACCTTACCTTATTTTAATTGCTCAATAGTTTTTTGGAGGATAAATAAATAATTATTTTATATAGAAACTGTAAAATATATTGGTATGAAAAACTTAGTATAAGTTATGAACTTTGTAGAGGAGTGCTTGCTTGTGCCTAGTTTTGATGTTTGATAGAATAGTTGAAGCTCCAAAATTTGAATCAAACTCAATTTTCTGGGGGACAGAAAATTGAAGTCTCAGGAATCAGCCTGACAAACCAAAGTTTGAGCATATTTATCTCATAATCTATTATGCTAATGACAATGGTCTCTTAAGCATGGTTGGAGTTTGCTTTGAGTTGAAGATATTTTGTACAGGATGTGGGGCCTATAGCTTGACCAAACACGCTTCACGTTGCTTCCAAGAGGAGCACTTGGCCACTGCCGTCGCCCATGCCCTGCTCTGGCCATGTGCACGCACAGCGCCGTCGTCCTCGTCGCGCTGTGCCTCTGCGCCCGCCCATGCCGTGCTGCCCTGCCTCTACCTTCTTGAGGTCGCCGAGCTTGCCCCGCTCCCTCTCAGCCTCTCCCACACTCTGTCCTCGGCTCTCTCCCTCTCTCACTCTGCTGCTCGCACACGAGCTTTGCCATGGCAGATCGAGCTCACTGCGCTGCTGTTTTTCCTCGCTCCAAGCCATCCTCGTGGCCTCCAGCCACCTCCACCCTACTCCCCTAACCATGATTCACCTCAGCACCCCATCCTCGGCCTCGCTCTTTGCCCGAGCCGCTCAGCCATCTCTGCCACTGCCGTGGGCGCGTGCGCGTGGGCGGCTGTGCCCGGCTCACCGCTGCGGCCCTGGCCGCACACCTCCACCGCCGCGTGGCTTGCTCGGGCCCTGCATGCCTTGTAGGCCGTCCAGTCGCTGCCGTCGGAGCTCCTCCGGTCAGAATCGAGCGCCCCCTCCCCTGCGTACGTGATCTGCTCGAGCCCAAGAAGAAGAAGGGCGTGCGAAGAGAAATAGAAAGAAGGACAGGGTTCCTATCGTAAAGATACGAGAGACAAAAGAAAAGATGGGAGGGTCTGCTTGGATTTGGAGAAAGTCCAGGGCTCCTAATGCGAAATGTGTTTTCCTTTTTGCTGTTATCCTTTTCTTTTATTTGTAAATAGGCTGAAACTTCAATAAATCATAGTAAATCCTAGAAAAATCATAAAAAAATGCCAAACTAGTTTTGTTACACTCCACATATGTAAATCTATGCAGTAGACTTATAAGATCATGTGCTTTAGTATCAAGTTTTTGTTGTATATGTAAATCTAGTTTTTAAGTATTATTTATGTGTTATTTAATAGAGTATGTTTTCATAGTCCAAATGATGTGAAATTTTTATGGTAAACTAGTATTTATGTGTGTGTGCTCTGGTAAAAATTTCATGCATAGTTGATACATAATTACTGAGTTATTGATTTATCATGTGCCACTTGCTTTTATTGCCTTTAAATCTTAATTAACTGCTAGTAAAGAATCTGCATATCCTGAAATTATGAAATTTATGTAGGGGTTATGTTTAGTTAAGATGTATCAACCATAAATTTTTCATATCCAAAAGATATGTTTGGTGCGTCACCTTTTTATTCCTTGGTTGTAATTATTTAAGCCTTTATATATGTTAGGTGTTTTGATTAGGGTTAATATACGTTTGTCCATACTGCTTGTTTTACATGATGACTAGGCAAAGTGTGTTTAGTAAGTATAAAAGTGTGCTTGGCATGTGTGATGAACTTTAGCTTGTATGTTTTAAAATGCGAATGGTTGTTTTGCTCACTTGTGTGATAACAATAACTCACAAGTAAGTCGTTGTGGAGAGGATGAGAGTCGAACCTCCCACGTTTAGTTACCCTTCACCGTGATGACGTTTTGCTTGTCTTCTAGTGTTTGTAAATGTCTTGTTACGCTTGTTTGACTTAAGCATTCATTTGCATCTATGCATATCATTTAGGTGCGTTGGTGGTTGATGGATGAATTAATGGCCTATGGAGTTGAACCAGAAGCCGATGTAATGTGACCACGTCCAGAAGATGGAGATGGTTGGATCACATCACAAAGATGGAGCTGACTAACATAGTATAATGATGGTTTACCCAGACAAGCCCTGATGCATAACCCTTATTTTTCAAGCATTTGTTATTATGTTGATGTGCATTAAGTTACAGGAGTTGATTGAAACCCACCTGCATAAATATTCTATCCTAAGAGTCCTACTAGTATGATAGGAATCATGTAGTATGCCATTGTGGGGGGTATGATCCTAGATACCCACGACAGACCACATGGCCTGCACCCCTAGGGGCGGCCCAGCCCACAAGACGAAGCCTTGCAGGGCACAATGTTGCTCGGCGTCTCTCGCAAGACACCGGAAAGATATCCTGAAGATACTACGAGATCTATTAGGATACGTATGATCCCATAATTCCTATAATCTATTATTAGTTTTTGGTTATCTCTCAAATCTAACTGACTTGTAACCCTACCCCCTGGACTATATAAGGTGGGCAGGGACCCCCTCCAAACTCACGCAATATCATACGATAGCCAATACAAACCAACAGACCACATGAGTAGGGTATTATATCATACTGATGGCCTGAACCTATCTAACTCATGTGTCTCTATTGCCTTCTTATTCTTGATTACACGCCTCTCTGCCGATCAATCTACCTTCGTAGGATACCCCTCGGAGGACTATCGATGATATTCTATTGACAGTTTGCGCGCCAGGTAGGAGTGTGCATGCTATTTCTATATCGAACAAGATGGTACGTTTCATAGGCTCTTCGTCCCTCCCGCAGTCCGGATACATCTTCATGGTCGGATCGATCTCGTGGATCATCAACGTTGATGGAGTCAGAGAGCTCATTGAGCCAGTGCAGATTGATTCTACGCTAATCACGCCAACACCTATGACTGCAGATTCGATCTCGGAACTGCCTTTGAGGTTGCCTTCATTGACAACTTGCCGCCCGCTTCCTCGCTGCCAGAGGAGGCAGATCAACAATGATGATCTAATTGCATCCATCGATTAGGTTGGTCAGAAGCTCGTCGATTGCCTCTCCATCACTGAATCGGCTCTAGACACTCTAGTTCAGCGCCGACCACCCTCTGATCCAGATCTGTCAGAGGCTGCTCAGAAAACTCTAGGGGTTGCGGTTTTGCCCTTTGGGCTCACCAATGTCGCTGCCGCCTACCAAGATGCCCTAAGGGGCAAGTTCGCCAACCAGGTTGGAGATGTCCAACCTCCCACCAACCAGATCGCCGACTAGCTCCCACCGGCTGTCAACATGCTACACATCGGCCGATGCCCTGGAGTATCCCTCCAAACCATCTTAGAGGAGAATCTAGACTTCGAGTCCTAGGGCTCTACGGAGACTATCGCTGAGACCACCACCGAACTACTTCCTCTCCCTCCTTTCTGTGGCGGCGCGATCTTCAACGTCAGCGTTGACAACCCCCCATAGGAAGGGGAAACTGAGGAGGACCACGCCACCCGCGTCAATAGGAATGTCAATCATGCACAGTGCCAAGCAAACGAGGCTGCCCTCGCGATGGTTGAGCAACAGCTTGACTCACAAGGAAGGCCACACCAACTCTAATGCAACCTCAATGACGAGTTTGTTCGTGTTGACGGCCATGGCGTCTACATGACCCCAAGCGCCAACCTGGCTGTGGCCGCCAATGAGCTCGCCCAGCTCCCGCAGACACTGAAGGTCACCAAGGTCGTCGCCATGATTAAAGCGGTGCACTGTCAGGTCAATGAGATTCGCTAGGATCAGAGGCCTTCATACTCTACAAGCTTAATTCACCGATCAGCCATGCCAAGATCCGATCACCACCCAAGTCGCTTCACCGACCAGCACCACGATGATAGGCAACCCCTCCAGGATGGAGCTAGGGGCAACCGCATTGAACATCACCACCACCACGACTAGGAGGTCGACCAGGATGTCTGAGTGCACCTTAATAATCTCCAAGATGCGCGATGACGTATCGACGAATGCCGCTTCAGTCGCCATGAAGAAGTACACCACCGCTAGATGTACGAGCAAGAGTACAGTAACCCGGACTCAGCTCTTGAGCCGCTCAACGCCAGGAATGCTGCAGACGATGGCGCTAACAACATCGAAGGGTCCCTAGCATTCACGAGGGCGCTCTGAACACTTCAGTGGCCCCGTGGTTTTAGAATCACTAGGGTCGAGCCCTATGAGGGAAGGATGAACCCAACACAGTGGCTATAGGCTTACGCCACTACTATCCGTGCCATCGGAGGAGACACCAGTGTCATGGTGAACTATCTTCCCATCATGCTAATGCCAACCGCCATGAACCGGTTCACAAGCCTTGCCCCAAACTCCATCGGATACTGGGAAGAGCTAAAAAAATCTTCATCGACAATTATATGGCTACGTGTACTCGGCCGAGCACCAAGCATGATCTCAACCGCATCTACCAGAAGCCATCCGAGCTCCTCTGTAGCTACATCAGATGCTTTTTGAGATGAGGAATTCTATTCCCAACATCACGGAAGTTGAGGTCATCACTGCCTTTATCCGAGGACTCTATCACCATGAGCTTCGCTCCAAGTTCAATTGCAAGCTGCCCATAAGGATTGGCGATATGATCACGACCGTCGACCAGTATGCCGACATCGAGGAAGCCAAGATACGCTTCAATGAGGATGCGAGCACTCATCGCCCAACTCACCATAGTGATGACCGTCCCGATGATCGGTGCCACAGTGACCGTCGCTACGATGACCATAGTCATCATCAGGACAGCGGCCGTGATCAACCAGAAGGATCCAAGTCTAGTCAATATCGCCACCGCCGACCAGACCACATCATCGCCGTCGTTGATGAACCTCGCACCAAGCCCTACTATGATGAGCAATACGAGAAGATCCTCAATGGCCTGTGCCCTCTCCCCAAGAATGCCAAGCATAAGATGACGGATTGCCTCGGCTTGGCTAAGGAATTCCATGCCAAAAAGCTGGATGACGACAACAACGATAGAGCTAGAGGCCGCCGACCACCTGGGGGTAACAACAATGCCTTCTAGGATCATGACAAGGTGGTCACCACCTTCTTCGGGGGCCTCGCCTCCACCGAGAGCAGAAGAGAATGGAAGCTCGCCGCCCGATGGGTGCTCGCCGTCACTACGGAAGATGCCACCGCCAACCCTAGCTATTGCCCTTGGTTCGAGGTCCCCATCACCTTTAGCAGGGCCGACCAGTGGGTGGACATCCCCTACATAGGGCGTTTTCCCCATGCCCTAGGCGCAACCATCTAGAAAGTGCTTTTTAGAAAAGTGCTCATCGACGGTGGGAGTGCTCTGAATCTCCTCTTCGTCGGAGCCCTAAAGGATTTGGACCTTGGGATAATAGATCTCACACCCTTAGACTCCTCCTTCTAGGGTGTGGTACCTGGTAGGGTGTAACACCTCGGGTGTTTAAATATTAAAATCTGACATGTCATCATATGCATTGCAAAGCATTTGGCATTTGGTGAAACTTTGAGATGCATACACTAATACAAGTTTATATTTATGTGGTATGTGTTGCAATGTATTGTTTGACTCAAGTTCAATGTTTGTTTGGATTTTGAGTTTTTCCAGAAAACCCCGCTTTTCAACATTTAAACCCTACCCTGAAAATCCATTTCAAAATCTAAGCATATTTTGGGGTTGGGCCCAAAAGCAAAAGTGTAGAGCTTGGCAAGTTATACAAAGTTTGTTTTTGGAGTTTTTCAAGTTGTTTAGAAAATTTTTGAGTAAATCAAAAAGGCGTAATTCGGTAAATTTCCCTATTCAAATTCAAAAGTTCATTTCAAAATCTAGACCGAATTAGGAGATGGTTATAAAAGCAAAGTTGTAGAACTTTTGATTTTGAACAACTTTTATTTTTGGAGATTTTTGAGTTGTTATGAAAATTTGGGAGTAATTTGTGAATTTTGGCGAATGGCAAACTTGTAATTTCGATGAACAGTACTCACCGCTCAAAGCTACACCGGCGGCGACCTTCGGTTTGCTTCCAGGCACGGTCGTGGCCGTCTTTGGCGTCGTGCTGGCATGGTGAAGGCCACAGCGCAGCTTCCTTGCGCTTCTGAGCTGCTTTATTTAGCCCAGGCCGTCGCCGTTGGCCCCGTTCTCTTGCTCTGTTTTCCCGACGCCACCGCCATAGCTCCGGCGAGCCCGCACCGTCTCCCTAGCGCCGTGGCCGTCTTGGTAAAGGCCGTTCTAGTTCAGTCTTTCTCTTGCGCATCCACCCAGCCAATTGTGGTCGGCTGATTTCGCCGGGAACTCGCTGACCACGCTCTTCTTCCTCGCGGCCGGCAGAGTCCCCGTCGAGCGAGCGCCGTCGTGGCTAGTACTCTACGGTGAGCTTCTGATCTCGGGAAGCATTGTTTCAGCTTCTCCGTGATGCCATGGTGCTTAATATCTTGTTGATTGCTCATTTTGTCCACCACAGCCACTAGAACACCGCCGTCGCCATTGCTCGCACCGACGTGATCGCTGTGAACGCTGCCCCGCTTCACCGTTGCTTCTCCGGCCTTAATTCTTGCTTGAATGTGTTCGTGGTGAGCTACTGGACCTTCCCATGCCCTCTGTTTCCCCGTTTTCGGCTTCATTTCGCCAGTGTAGCACTGCCGTGCCACCGCATCCGCCATGGCCGACGTTGAGCTAGCATAGGACCGTTATCGGGTCAAGTAGGGACGTCAATAGATGCGCCTAGTCTTGGTGAACGTTTTGGTACCTTGGCCATCGCCATTGGACTCACCGTCGGCGAGTTATCTCCGGTCAGAGCCGTCGCTGCCGTGGTCAACGTCGGAGGTTGAAGATGACATGTGGGACCCGTTGTCAGTGACTCAGCGTTCAAATGGATTTTTCTATCTTCAGATTTGAATGAATAGTGTCTATTTTTGTTATTTTTGTGTAGATTTATTTAGAGCTCCAAAAATTATGAAATTTTTTGAGTGACTTCTCTGTGAGGTATAGTATTTAAGAAAAATATGAAATAATGTTTTTCAGTAATTTTTAAATGTGATAAAAATTGCTCAATTTATTCATAAATGGATTTCCATGATTTTTCTAGGCTTATTTATTTATCCAAAAATTATGAAATTTGTTTTTCCACTTAGTTAACATGTAATGAACATGTACTAAAATTTTGAGCTCAATCAGAATAAGTTAATTTATTTTATAATTTTGAATTAAATAATTAATTCATAAAAGCAAATAGTAACCTTAAATGATTTAGGTTTTTATTTGGACTTTTGGATTGAGTGATGACCTCGGATCATTTGTTGTTAATGATCCTTGGTAGTTGATATATGTGTTATGAAAAAGATTTAGTTTGTTTGACTTGCGACTGTACCGCGAAGGAAAGTTGTATTCAAATTATTAATTTTGCATCCATCATCGAGCATCATATTTCGTATTCCGCATCATGTTAAACATGGCATTGTTATTACGTGTAGTGAACGAAGGTGAACACGTGATAGTTAATCAAGTTGTTGAGGAGGTTAATCCGTCTGTTGAAGACGGATCGAATACTTGTGTAACGTCGCAGGAATCGGACTTTTCCGTCAACGAAGGCAAGCCCCGGATGCATACAACCCTACCTTGTGTTTTACAAATTAATTTCGCTTTTGCTTTCCGTTACTGCAATAAGTGATTAAGAGTTAAGTAAAAGCCTAATTGGTGCATTACCACCCTTGTTATTCCATATTTACCATTTTATCAGTTTTAAACTCGTATATGCCTAGTTTTGCTTAGCTATGCGTAGAACGATGAAAGTCGGGTGACCCCCTGCCACCTGCCAGTTTTAAATGGGACATTGGTCAATATTGTTAGCATGTGATATGGGAATGTGGAGTAATAAATCTAGACCGGGCGGACTCGGTGTGTGTGAGCCACAAGACATGGAGGTCTTGTGAGCGGGCTCTTTCCGCCTGTGTCGATTAAGGCACGTCCGTTGTTGAATTGTATGAGGTGAGAATTTGTAGTACTAACCACATACTCCGGTAAGCCTGAACTTGGAAATTCTATTACGAGAATGGCTACTCACGCACTGGGAGTGGAGAGATGGTGGGAATAGCGTGTACCCACGTGGCCATGGGCTGGAATGGTGGAGTACTGTGTTCTCGGGTGGCGCGGACCCATTCTTGTTTTAGAGGATCCAAAGGTAGGTTGGTATATGGAGGTCGGGGACCTGCATATGTCGTGTGGTCTGGAATCCCTAGCTGGGTTTAATCGGTTCGAATCGTCGTTGCTCTGGAGTATCCCTCCAAACCATCTTAGAGGAGAATCTAGACTTCGAGTCCTAGGGCTCTACGGAGACTATCGCTGAGACCACCACCGAACTACTTCCTCTCCCTCCTTTCTGTGGCGGCGCGATCTTCAACGTCAGCGTTGACAACCCCCCATAGGAAGGGGAAACTGAGGAGGACCACGCCACCCGCGTCAATAGGAATGTCAATCATGCACAGTGCCAAGCAAACGAGGCTGCCCTCGCGATGGTTGAGCAACAGCTTGACTCACAAGGAAGGCCACACCAACTCTAATGCAACCTCAATGACGAGTTTGTTCGTGTTGACGGCCATGGCGTCTACATGACCCCAAGCGCCAACCTGGCTGTGGCCGCCAATGAGCTCGCCCAGCTCCCGCAGACACTGAAGGTCACCAAGGTCGTCGCCATGATTAAAGCGGTGCACTGTCAGGTCAATGAGATTCGCTAGGATCAGAGGCCTTCATACTCTACAAGCTTAATTCACCGATCAGCCATGCCAAGATCCGATCACCACCCAAGTCGCTTCACCGACCAGCACCACGATGATAGGCAACCCCTCCAGGATGGAGCTAGGGGCAACCGCATTGAACATCACCACCACCACGACTAGGAGGTCGACCAGGATGTCTGAGTGCACCTTAATAATCTCCAAGATGCGCGATGACGTATCGACGAATGCCGCTTCAGTCGCCATGAAGAAGTACACCACCGCTAGATGTACGAGCAAGAGTACAGTAACCCGGACTCAGCTCTTGAGCCGCTCAACGCCAGGAATGCTGCAGACGATGGCGCTAACAACATCGAAGGGTCCCTAGCATTCACGAGGGCGCTCTGAACACTTCAGTGGCCCCGTGGTTTTAGAATCACTAGGGTCGAGCCCTATGAGGGAAGGATGAACCCAACACAGTGGCTATAGGCTTACGCCACTACTATCCGTGCCATCGGAGGAGACACCAGTGTCATGGTGAACTATCTTCCCATCATGCTAATGCCAACCGCCATGAACCGGTTCACAAGCCTTGCCCCAAACTCCATCGGATACTGGGAAGAGCTAAAAAAATCTTCATCGACAATTATATGGCTACGTGTACTCGGCCGAGCACCAAGCATGATCTCAACCGCATCTACCAGAAGCCATCCGAGCTCCTCTGTAGCTACATCAGATGCTTTTTGAGATGAGGAATTCTATTCCCAACATCACGGAAGTTGAGGTCATCACTGCCTTTATCCGAGGACTCTATCACCATGAGCTTCGCTCCAAGTTCAATTGCAAGCTGCCCATAAGGATTGGCGATATGATCACGACCGTCGACCAGTATGCCGACATCGAGGAAGCCAAGATACGCTTCAATGAGGATGCGAGCACTCATCGCCCAACTCACCATAGTGATGACCGTCCCGATGATCGGTGCCACAGTGACCGTCGCTACGATGACCATAGTCATCATCAGGACAGCGGCCGTGATCAACCAGAAGGATCCAAGTCTAGTCAATATCGCCACCGCCGACCAGACCACATCATCGCCGTCGTTGATGAACCTCGCACCAAGCCCTACTATGATGAGCAATACGAGAAGATCCTCAATGGCCTGTGCCCTCTCCCCAAGAATGCCAAGCATAAGATGACGGATTGCCTCGGCTTGGCTAAGGAATTCCATGCCAAAAAGCTGGATGACGACAACAACGATAGAGCTAGAGGCCGCCGACCACCTGGGGGTAACAACAATGCCTTCTAGGATCATGACAAGGTGGTCACCACCTTCTTCGGGGGCCTCGCCTCCACCGAGAGCAGAAGAGAATGGAAGCTCGCCGCCCGATGGGTGCTCGCCGTCACTACGGAAGATGCCACCGCCAACCCTAGCTATTGCCCTTGGTTCGAGGTCCCCATCACCTTTAGCAGGGCCGACCAGTGGGTGGACATCCCCTACATAGGGCGTTTTCCCCATGCCCTAGGCGCAACCATCTAGAAAGTGCTTTTTAGAAAAGTGCTCATCGACGGTGGGAGTGCTCTGAATCTCCTCTTCGTCGGAGCCCTAAAGGATTTGGACCTTGGGATAATAGATCTCACACCCTTAGACTCCTCCTTCTAGGGTGTGGTACCTGGTAGGGTGTAACACCTCGGGTGTTTAAATATTAAAATCTGACATGTCATCATATGCATTGCAAAGCATTTGGCATTTGGTGAAACTTTGAGATGCATACACTAATACAAGTTTATATTTATGTGGTATGTGTTGCAATGTATTGTTTGACTCAAGTTCAATGTTTGTTTGGATTTTGAGTTTTTCCAGAAAACCCCGCTTTTCAACATTTAAACCCTACCCTGAAAATCCATTTCAAAATCTAAGCATATTTTGGGGTTGGGCCCAAAAGCAAAAGTGTAGAGCTTGGCAAGTTATACAAAGTTTGTTTTTGGAGTTTTTCAAGTTGTTTAGAAAATTTTTGAGTAAATCAAAAAGGCGTAATTCGGTAAATTTCCCTATTCAAATTCAAAAGTTCATTTCAAAATCTAGACCGAATTAGGAGATGGTTATAAAAGCAAAGTTGTAGAACTTTTGATTTTGAACAACTTTTATTTTTGGAGATTTTTGAGTTGTTATGAAAATTTGGGAGTAATTTGTGAATTTTGGCGAATGGCAAACTTGTAATTTCGATGAACAGTACTCACCGCTCAAAGCTACACCGGCGGCGACCTTCGGTTTGCTTCCAGGCACGGTCGTGGCCGTCTTTGGCGTCGTGCTGGCATGGTGAAGGCCACAGCGCAGCTTCCTTGCGCTTCTGAGCTGCTTTATTTAGCCCAGGCCGTCGCCGTTGGCCCCGTTCTCTTGCTCTGTTTTCCCGACGCCACCGCCATAGCTCCGGCGAGCCCGCACCGTCTCCCTAGCGCCGTGGCCGTCTTGGTAAAGGCCGTTCTAGTTCAGTCTTTCTCTTGCGCATCCACCCAGCCAATTGTGGTCGGCTGATTTCGCCGGGAACTCGCTGACCACGCTCTTCTTCCTCGCGGCCGGCAGAGTCCCCGTCGAGCGAGCGCCGTCGTGGCTAGTACTCTACGGTGAGCTTCTGATCTCGGGAAGCATTGTTTCAGCTTCTCCGTGATGCCATGGTGCTTAATATCTTGTTGATTGCTCATTTTGTCCACCACAGCCACTAGAACACCGCCGTCGCCATTGCTCGCACCGACGTGATCGCTGTGAACGCTGCCCCGCTTCACCGTTGCTTCTCCGGCCTTAATTCTTGCTTGAATGTGTTCGTGGTGAGCTACTGGACCTTCCCATGCCCTCTGTTTCCCCGTTTTCGGCTTCATTTCGCCAGTGTAGCACTGCCGTGCCACCGCATCCGCCATGGCCGACGTTGAGCTAGCATAGGACCGTTATCGGGTCAAGTAGGGACGTCAATAGATGCGCCTAGTCTTGGTGAACGTTTTGGTACCTTGGCCATCGCCATTGGACTCACCGTCGGCGAGTTATCTCCGGTCAGAGCCGTCGCTGCCGTGGTCAACGTCGGAGGTTGAAGATGACATGTGGGACCCGTTGTCAGTGACTCAGCGTTCAAATGGATTTTTCTATCTTCAGATTTGAATGAATAGTGTCTATTTTTGTTATTTTTGTGTAGATTTATTTAGAGCTCCAAAAATTATGAAATTTTTTGAGTGACTTCTCTGTGAGGTATAGTATTTAAGAAAAATATGAAATAATGTTTTTCAGTAATTTTTAAATGTGATAAAAATTGCTCAATTTATTCATAAATGGATTTCCATGATTTTTCTAGGCTTATTTATTTATCCAAAAATTATGAAATTTGTTTTTCCACTTAGTTAACATGTAATGAACATGTACTAAAATTTTGAGCTCAATCAGAATAAGTTAATTTATTTTATAATTTTGAATTAAATAATTAATTCATAAAAGCAAATAGTAACCTTAAATGATTTAGGTTTTTATTTGGACTTTTGGATTGAGTGATGACCTCGGATCATTTGTTGTTAATGATCCTTGGTAGTTGATATATGTGTTATGAAAAAGATTTAGTTTGTTTGACTTGCGACTGTACCGCGAAGGAAAGTTGTATTCAAATTATTAATTTTGCATCCATCATCGAGCATCATATTTCGTATTCCGCATCATGTTAAACATGGCATTGTTATTACGTGTAGTGAACGAAGGTGAACACGTGATAGTTAATCAAGTTGTTGAGGAGGTTAATCCGTCTGTTGAAGACGGATCGAATACTTGTGTAACGTCGCAGGAATCGGACTTTTCCGTCAACGAAGGCAAGCCCCGGATGCATACAACCCTACCTTGTGTTTTACAAATTAATTTCGCTTTTGCTTTCCGTTACTGCAATAAGTGATTAAGAGTTAAGTAAAAGCCTAATTGGTGCATTACCACCCTTGTTATTCCATATTTACCATTTTATCAGTTTTAAACTCGTATATGCCTAGTTTTGCTTAGCTATGCGTAGAACGATGAAAGTCGGGTGACCCCCTGCCACCTGCCAGTTTTAAATGGGACATTGGTCAATATTGTTAGCATGTGATATGGGAATGTGGAGTAATAAATCTAGACCGGGCGGACTCGGTGTGTGTGAGCCACAAGACATGGAGGTCTTGTGAGCGGGCTCTTTCCGCCTGTGTCGATTAAGGCACGTCCGTTGTTGAATTGTATGAGGTGAGAATTTGTAGTACTAACCACATACTCCGGTAAGCCTGAACTTGGAAATTCTATTACGAGAATGGCTACTCACGCACTGGGAGTGGAGAGATGGTGGGAATAGCGTGTACCCACGTGGCCATGGGCTGGAATGGTGGAGTACTGTGTTCTCGGGTGGCGCGGACCCATTCTTGTTTTAGAGGATCCAAAGGTAGGTTGGTATATGGAGGTCGGGGACCTGCATATGTCGTGTGGTCTGGAATCCCTAGCTGGGTTTAATCGGTTCGAATCGTCGTTGCTCCTCAGTTATAGAGACTCAACTCACTGTTCATCATCGTAGAATTAATAACCGAAACTTAAATAAGGCTTGTGAAGGTGCTGAATATGAAGTTTCATGATCTCAGTGCGGATCGTGTCAGCTTTATATATAATTCTTGAGAAGTTTTCTATATAAAGAATGTTGTTAAAAGAGCTTTTACACAAAAGAACTTTGATCATTGTTAAAGCTATACCTTGAATCCCTGAGCCTGCATTCCTGAGTTTATCAGTTAATATTTCGGATAAGTCTTGTTGAGTACTTTTGTACTCAGGGTTCGTTGACCCCTTGTTGCAGGTGAGCCTCATGAGCAGATCTGTTTTGGATCGTGCTGCATGACTATCGTTCGTTCTGACGATGAGAAGTAAATGTGTGATCCTTGGGCAGGATGTTTATTTTGTGTGTTATGTATATATTAATTATGCCACTCCACTACTACTATGGTTTGTAATAATTAAAGAACTTAGTTTGTAAGGTTTGAAATAACTGGTTTGTAAACTATGTTATCGTAAGACTTCCGCTGTTTTTACTCTGGTTTTGATATTTGAATAAATGTTGTAATACTGCAATGACTCTGTAATGTGATCCTGCTCGGAAATCGTGGATGACTCGGGGTTCCCCGAGGACACCCGACAGTCTTTTTAAGTTATTGGAAACATATGCATAAATGTCAAAGGTCGTCGGACAGTGATAGGTGCATGTGGGCCCTATAACTTAGGAGGTTCTGCCACAGAATGGTATCAGAGCGATTGTTACAAGGTTTTGTTGTATTATTTACAAAAACTTCAAAATGATTTGGATGACTAAATTTAACTTGGTCCAAATTGCTTCTGACTTATCTTATTTCTTTCTCACCATTCCCTATTTGATTAAAAAGGTTTTTGTGTGGTGGAGTAGTAATTATACTATGCCCTATATAAAAATAAATGTTGTTTATGTGCATTATAAACTTTGATGTTTTTGTTCGTAAGAACGATTCATGCATCAGGAATAATTCACTTGTTACTTCCTTCACCTCTTAGTCTGGAGTTAAGTAGTGAGTCTGGTTTGAGGAATGTAATCCATCTTAGCTACTTTTTGGATTTTGCTCAAATGATCTTACTTGGATTAAATTGGCTTCCTACAGTATGGCTCGTGCCAAGATGACGCCCCGTAAGTCCACCGAACCCAAAGGAGTTCCTCGTCACCAACTTGCCCCTAGAAATGATGGTGCTAGCAGTAGCAGTTCTAGGCCTGATCCCTAGGCAGAGATACAGAGGATTTCCGTAGAGTTAGCACAATCTACTAGAGATAGGGCTTTGGATGTTATACAAATAGGTGAATTACAGGGTCAATTGAGGCAGCTCACCACCGCGCATAGGAACTGCAAAAGTATGTTAGTTCGTACGGTGGAGGGAAGAAATGAAGCTTGGCACAGGGAAAATGTAGCTAGAGCTAGAACTCATGAGCTAGAATTCTATGTAGAAGATTTAGAAGAACATAATACGTATCTACATGAGGAGGTTCATAGGCTTAGCAATCTACTAAATCCGAATCATGAGCCTCAAGCGGATGCCATGGACCCCGGTGTCATCCTTGCCAATGATGATGAATCGGGAGAGGAAGAAGAAGAAGATCCTGAAGAATTAGTAATGATCGATGAAAGTGATGATGAAGGTGGTAATAATTCTGGAATGGATACCGAGCCTGAAGTTTGAAGAAATTGAGGAAAAGAGTAGAGTTGTATAATAGTAGCTCTAGTTAAGTTAAGTAGTTTTGTTCTCGTACTCGTGGGTTTGTTTGTACATTAGTAAACTCTATGTAAGGTGTCTAGAGTAAGCTTTGGTACAATTCAATAAAGACATGTGAATAAAGTTTGGTTCGTTATGAGCAGATGCGTCATACGCGGGGTTCGTATATTCCTGGAACTTCACAAGATGAGGATGATATTCTAGATCCACCACCTGTTCCAACCAATTTAGCTGATGCTATAACTGCACTTGTCAATGTGACGGCTGAAAATTCTCGTTTGCTTCATGAGATGGCCCAGAGTAATCAGAATCAGATGTACGGAAACCGTGGACGCCACCATAACCGACAAGAGGCTACATATGTTGATTTCACAGACACAAGACCCCCAGTGTTCACCAAGGCAGATGAACCATTGGAGGCTGATGACTGGCTTCAAACCATGGAGCAGAAATTTGACCTTATCCCATGCATGGAGTATCAGAAACCTACGTTTGTCGCCCAACAACTTAGAGGAGCAGCAAGTGCTTGGTGGGCAAACTTAGTGGCTATGCAACCTACTGGTATTCCAATAACTTGGGCTGAGTTCCGTACTGCCTTTAGAGCCCATTATATCCCTGAAGGAGTGATGGCTATGAAGCTAGATGAATTCTTTGCTTTGAAACAAGGAGATCAAACCATAATGCAGTATGTGGGAAGATTTAATCATCTGTCCCAATATGCACCCGAACATGTCAATACTGATGCCAAGAAGAAGAGGTGGTTTATGAGAGGCCTGAATACCAAGTTGCAGACTATGATGACCACTTGCACTAATGTTACTTATCATGAGGCAGTAAATATTGCAATTGCTTCAGAATCAAAGTATCGGCAGCATAAGGAGCTCAAAAAGAAAAAGAGTGTGCCATCTGGATCTTTTGGTGGAAATCAGAAGAGGCAGAGGGTGATTTATCATCCAGTACATCATAATCGTCCTCCTTATCGTCCGCCGTAGTTCCAAGCCGGGCAACAGTCAAATGTCCATTCTGCTATAACCTATCTGAGTTCACAGTCAACCAATGCTCCTGGTGGCAATGCTCCAACATCCCAGGGTCACAACTATCCATGTTACAATTGTGGAAGAACTGGTCATTTCTCCAAGGAATGTCCATATCCTAGGCAGGCTAATCAAAATTATTAGAAGGCCCCTGCTAATCAACAACAGGGTCAGGCACCAAACAAGAACCCCAATCAGAATGCTCAGAAGGGCAAAGATGAGAGGAAGACAGGACGGGTGTTCTATATTCAAGCTGGAGAAATTCTAGAAGGGGAGCCAGTGATGATGGGTATGTTTCCTGTTGCCAATCACCCTGCAGTTATACTTTTTGATTCTGGCGCATCGCATTCATTCATCAATAGAACATTTGTCGTGAAGCATGAAATTTCAATTAGGGCATCAAAGGAAAGTTTCTTTATACAGTCGCCTGGGGGACGTCTATGTACTAAGGAAATGGCATACCAGGTACCCGTAAACCTGGGTGGGCATATTTTTCCCACTACCATGATTATCCTTAAGGATCAGGATATATATGTAATTTTGGGAATAAATTGGATGTATCAGCATAAGGCTGTTATAGATGCTTTGAATAGGACCTTACGAGTGAATTTGCCTGATAGTAATTCTCAACTTCTTATCCAACTTCCAACCCTAAGAAGATCAGTGGGCAAGATTTGTGCAACTGCTGTCAAAGAGATTAGAGATATTCCGGTAGTGTGTGAATTTCCGGATGTGTTTCCTAAAGATTTACTCGGTCTACCACCTGATAGGGATGTACAGTTCAATATAGAATTACAACCTAGAACAGCTCTGATTTCTCGGAGAGCTTATAGGATGCCACCTAAGGAATTGGCCGAGTTGAAAACTCAGTTACAAGAATTGATTGAGAAAGGGTTTATCCAACCTAGTTCTTCACCTTGGGGATGTCCAGCAATTTTTGTGAAAAAGAAAGTTGAGACCCTAAGGTTATGTGTTGACTATCGTCCATTGAATGAAGTGACCATCAAGAATAAGTATCCATTACCTCGGATAGATCTGCTTTTTGATCAACTGGCCGGAGCCAAAGTTTTCTCCAAGATAGATTTGAGATCAGGATATCATCAAATCAAGATAAAGCCTGAAGATATTCCCAAAACGGCGTTTAGCACAAGATATGGATTATATGAATACTTGGTAATGTCTTTTGGTTTGACAAATGCTCCAGCTCATTTCATGTATCTAATGAACTCAGTATTCATGCCTGAGCTAGACAGGTTTGTAGTGGTGTTTATTGATGACATTTTAGTATATTCCAAGAATAAGAAAGAACATACGGAACATCTCAGAATTGATCTGACCCGTTTGAGAGAACATCAACTATATGCCAAGTTCAGCAAGTGTGATTTTTGGCTTAAGGAAGTGCAATTTCTTGGACATGTCTTGTCAGCCGAAGGAGTTGCAGTTGATCCAAGCAAAGTGAAGGATGTGCTTGATTGGAAACCGCCAACCACAGTTCATCAAGTTCGGAGTTTTCTGGGTTTGGCGGGATATTACCGCCGGTTTATTCTAGATTTCTCAAAAATATCAAAGCCCATAACTGAATTGTTGAAGAACCAAGTTAAGTTTGTCTGGTCATCAGATTGTGAGGAGGCTTTCCAGACTTTGAAGAGACTGTTAACCACTGCACCAGTATTAGCCCAACCTGACATCGAGAAGCCGTTTGATGTTTATTGTGATGCTTCAGGTATTGGTATTGGATGTGTATTGATGCAAGAAGGTCGAGTCATTGCTTATGCATCCCGGCAACTTAAGCAAGATGAAGAACACTATCCAACCCATGACTTGGAGTTAGCAGCTGTGGTTCATGCTCTGAAGATTTGGCGGCATTACTTGCTTGGTAATACATGTCATATGTATACAGACCACAAAAGCCTAAAGTATATCTTTACTCAGTCAGAGTTGAACATGCGACAGAGAAGATGGTTAGAACTGATTAAGGATTATGACTTGGAAGTACATTATCACCCCGGTAAAGCAAGTGTAGTTGCAGATGCCCTCAGTCGCAAAGGTTATTGCAATTGTCTGACAGTGAGGACAATGGATTTGAATTTATGTCAAGAAATGGAGAAGTTGAATGTAGAAGTAATTCAACAAGGAAGTTTGACTAACATAATTGTTGAAGCCACTATTCGAGATCAAGTTATTGCTGCTCAGAAGGAAAACAAGGGTATAGCCCATATTAAGGAAAGAGTCAAGAATGGAAAAGCGGAATGCTTTAGTATTGACAATGAAGATGTGTTGTGGTTCAAGGATCGCCTAGTGATACCAAAAGTTCCTGAGTTGCGGCAGTCAATTCTAGATGAGGCACATGCTACTAGGTTATCTATCCATCCAGGAAGCAACAAGATGTACCATGATTTGAAGCAAAGATTCTGGTGGACTAAAATGAAAATAGAAATTGCTAGATATATAGCGAAGTGTGATACTTGTCAAAAGGTGAAAGTTATACATTTGAGGTCTGCTGGTGAATTACAACCATTGCCTATTCCATCTTGGAAGTGGGAGGATATAAGTATGGATTTTATTGTTGGTCTACCCAAGACATCAAAGAGATTTGATTCAGTATGGGTTATTGTAGATCGACTAACCAAATCAGCACATTTTCTTCTAGTTCAGAATACATATCCCACTATACGGTATGCCAAGATGTATTTAGAGCGAATTATGAGTCTCCATGGAGTACCCAAGACTATTGTGTCCGATAGGGGTACACAGTTTGTCTCCAACTTTTGGAAACAATTGCATTCTTCATTGGGTACTAAACTTCTATATAGTACAGCTTATCATCCGCAGACTGATGGATAGACGGAAAGAGTCAATCAAGTACTTGAAGATATGTTAAGGTGTTGTGTCCTTAACTATTCCAATAAGTGGGATGAATGCTTACCTTTGGCCGAGTTCTCATACAACAATAGTTATCAGGAAAGCATTAGAATGGCTCTATTTGAAGCACTTTATGGTCGTAGATGCAGAACATCATTGAGTTGGTCTGAACCTGGAGAAAGAAGATTCTTTGGAGTTGACCTTGTGAAAGAAACAGAAGACAAGGTTAGGCAAATACAGAGAAATTTGAAAATAGCTCAATCCCGACAAAAGAGTTATGCGGATAGAAGACGGAGACCATTGGTATTTACCAAAGGAGATTTTGTATATCTGAAAGTATCACCAATGAAGGGAGTTACCCGTTTTGGTGTTAAAGGAAAGTTGGCACCTCGATATATTGGACCATATCAAATTTTGGAAAGGTATGGAAAAGTGGCATATCGCTTGCAATTACCTGAACATCTTGCAGCTGTGCATGATGTGTTCCATGTTTCTCAATTGAAGAAATGTCTCCGAGTGTCTGAACAGAATGTTGAAGTTGAAGGAGTGGAACTAGAACCGGATTTAACTTATTCCGAATATCCTATCCGAGTGTTAGATCAGAAAGATCATGTTACTCGAAGACGAACAATCAAGTTCTATAAAATACAATGGAATCAACATTCAGAAGAGGAAGCTACTTGGGAATCAGAAGATTACTTGTTAGAAAAGTTTACAGAGTTTCTAGCGTCAATATAGAATAGAGTAGTGTTAGTTGAGCTCGGTTGCTACTAGTTGTGTTTTGTAAAGTAACCTCGGCTGCTTTATGGACAGAGTTTGTATGTGTTCTCACGACACATTTCCTTTTCCATTACTTACCCTATGGCTTTGAATCTCGGGGCGAGATTTCTTTTAGGGGGAAGGATTGTAACACCTCGGGTGTTTAAATATTAAAATCTGACATGTCATCATATGCATTGCAAAGCATTTGGCATTTGGTGAAACTTTGAGATGCATACACTAATACAAGTTTATATTTATGTGGTATGTGTTGCAATGTATTGTTTGACTCAAGTTCAATGTTTGTTTGGATTTTGAGTTTTTCCAGAAAACCCCGCTTTTCAACATTTAAACCCTACCCTGAAAATCCATTTCAAAATCTAAGCATATTTTGGGGTTGGGCCCAAAAGCAAAAGTGTAGAGCTTGGCAAGTTATACAAAGTTTGTTTTTGGAGTTTTTCAAGTTGTTTAGAAAATTTTTGAGTAAATCAAAAAGGCGTAATTCGGTAAATTTCCCTATTCAAATTCAAAAGTTCATTTCAAAATCTAGACCGAATTAGGAGATGGTTATAAAAGCAAAGTTGTAGAACTTTTGATTTTGAACAACTTTTATTTTTGGAGATTTTTGAGTTGTTATGAAAATTTGGGAGTAATTTGTGAATTTTGGCGAATGACAAACTTGTAATTTCGATGAACAGTACTCACCGCTCAAAGCTACACCGGCGGCGACCTTCGGTTTGCTTCCAGGCGTGGTCGTGGCCGTCTTTGGCGTCGCGCTGGCGCGGTGAAGGCCACAGCGCAGCTTCCTTGCGCTTCTGAGCTGCTCTATTTGGCCTAGGCCGTCGCCGTTGGCCCCTTCTCTTGCTCTGTTTTCCCGACGCCACCGCCATAGCTCCGGCGAGCCCGCACCGTCTCCCTAGCGCCGTGGTCATCTTGGTAAAGGCCGTTCCAGTTCCGTCTTTCTCTTGCGCATCCACCCAGCCAATTGTGGTCGGCTGATTTCACCGGGAACTCGCTGACCACGCTCTTCTTCCTCGTGGCCGGCAGAGTCCCCGTCGAGCGAGCGCCGTCGTGGCCAATACTCTACGGTGAGCTTCTGATCTTGGGAAGCATTGTTTCAGCTTCTCCGTGATGCCGTGGTGCTTAATATCTTGTTGATTGCTCGTTTTGTCCACCACAACCACTGGAACACCGCCGTCGCCATTGCTCGCACCGACGTGATCGCTGTGAACGCTGCCCCGCTTCACCATTGCTTCTCCGGCCTTAATTCTTGCTTGAATGTGTTCGTGGTGAGCTACTGGACCTTCCCATGCCCTCTGTTTCCCCGTTTTCGGCTTCGTTTCGCCGGCGTAGCACTGCCGTGCCACCGCATCCGCCATGGCCGACGTTGAGCTAGCATAGGACCGTTATCGGGTCAAGTAGGGACGTCAATAGATGCGCCTAGTCTTGGTGAACGTTTTGGTACCTTAGCCATCGCCATTGGACTCACCGTCGACGAGTTATCTCCGGTCAGAGCCGTCGCTGCCGTGGTCAACGTCGGAGGTTGAAGATGACATGTGGGACCCGTTGTCAGTGACTCAGCGTTCAAATGGATTTTTCTATTTTCAGATTTGAATGAATAGTGTCTATTTTTGTTATTTTTGTGTAGATTTATTTATAGCTCCAAAAATTATGAAAATTTTTGAGTGACTTCTCTGTGAGGTATAGTATTTAAGAAAAGTATGAAATAATGTTTTCAGTAATTTTTAAATGTGATAAAAATTGCTCAATTTATTCATAAATGGATTTCCATGATTTTTCTAGGCTTATTTATTTATCCAAAAATTATGAAATTTGTTTTGCCACTTAGTGAACATGTAATGAACATGTACTAAAATTTTGAGCTCAATCAGAATAAGTTAATTTATTTCATAATTTTGAATTAAATAATTAATTCATAAAAGCAAATAGTAACCTTAAATGATTTAGGTTTTTGTTTGGACTTTTGGACTGAGTGATGACCTCGGATCATTTGTTGTTAATGATCCTTGGTAGTTGATATATGTGTTACGAAAAAGATTTAGTTTGTTTGACTTGCGACTGTACCGCGAAGGAAAGTTGTATTCAAATTATTAATTTTGCATCCATCATCGAGCATCATATTTCGTATTCCGCATCATGTTAAACATGGCATTGTTATTACGTGTAGTGAACGAAGGTGAACACGTGATAGTTAATCAAGTTGTTGAGGAGGTTAATCCGTCTGTTGAAGTCGGATCGAATACTTGTGTAACGTCGTAGGAATCGGACTTTTCCGTCAACGAAGGCAAGCCCCGGATGCATACAACCCTACCTTGTGTTTTACAAATTAATTTCGCTTTTGCTTTCCGTTACTGCAATAAGTGATTAAGAGTTAAGTAAAAGCCTAATTGGTGCATTACCACCCTTGTTATTCCATATTTACCATTTTATCAGTTTTAAACTCGTATATGCCTAGTTTTGCTTAGCTATGCGTAGAACGATGAAAGTCGGGTGACCCCCTGCCACCTGCCAGTTTTAAATGGGACATTGGTCAATATTGTTAGCATGTGATATGGGAATGTGGAGTAATAAATCTAGACCAGGCGGACTCGGTGTGTGTGAGCCACAAGACATGGAGGTCTTGTGAGCGGGTTCTTTCCGCCTGTGTCGATTAAGGCACGTCCGTTGTTGAATTGTATGAGGTGAGAATTTGTAGTACTAACCACATACTCCGGTAAGCCTGAACTTGGAAATTCTATTACGAGAATGGCTACTCACGCACTAGGAGTGGAGAGATGGCGGGAATAGCGTGTACCCACGTGGCCATGGGCTGGAATGGTGGAGTACTGTGTTCTCAGGTGGCGCGGACCCATTCTTGTTTTAGAGGATCCAAGGGTAGGTTGGTATATGGAGGTCGGGGACCTGCATATGTCATGTGGTCTGGAATCCCCAGCTGGATTTAATCGGTTCGAATCGTCGTTGCTCCTCGGTTATGGAGACTCAACTCACTGTTCATCATCGTAGAATTAATAACCAAAACTTGAATAAGGCTTGTGAAGGTGCTGAATATGAAGTTTCATGATCTCAGTGCGGATCGTGTCAGCTTTATATATAATTCTTGAGAAGTTTTCTATATAAAGAATGTTGTTAAAAGAGCTTTTACGCAAAAGAACTTTGATCATTGTTAAAGCTATACCTTGAATCCCTGAGCCTGCATTCCTGAGTTTATCAGTTAATATTTCGGATAAGTCTTGTTGAGTACTTTTGTACTCAGGGTTTGTTGACCCCTTGTTGCAGGTGAGCCTCATGAGCAGATCTGTTTTGGATCGTGCTGCATGACTATCGTTCGTTCTGACGATGAGAAGTAAATGTGTGATCCTTGGGCAGGATGTTTATTTTGTGTGTTATGTATATATTAATTATGCCACTCCACTACTACTATGGTTTGTAATAATTAAAGAACTTAGTTTGTAAGGTTTGAAATAACTGGTTTGTAAACTATGTTATCGTAAGACTTCTGCTGTTTTTACTCTGGTTTTGATATTTGAATAAATGTTGTAATACTGCAATGACTCTGTAATGTGATCCTGCTTGGAAATCGTGGATGACTTGGGGTTCCCCGAGGACACCCGATAGTCTTTTTAAGTTATTGGAAACATATGCATAAATGTCAAAGGTCGTCGGACAGTGATAGGTGCATGTGGGCCCTATAACTTAGGAGGTTCTGCCACATAGGGCATCCAAACCGCTTGGAGAGATCACCCTACCAGTACAGTTCGGCACGGCAAGCAACTACTGCGTCGAGCACATCAACTTCTATGTCGCCGACTTCAACACCGCCTATCACGCCATACTTGGTCGGCCAGCTCTTGCCAAGTTCATGGCTGTACCACACTATGCTTATCTGGTGCTGAAGATGCCTTCACCTGTAGGAGTCTTGGCCCTATGGGCCAACCTATCCATCACCTACGCCTGTGTGATAGAGAGCCTTGCCCTCGCCGAAGCCACCGACCTCTCCATCTAGATGGCCAGTGTGGTCACCGATGCCAAGACGGTGCCCACTGCCAACCTATAGATCCCATCGCTAGAGCCTCCTCGTGCCTCCGCCAAGTCCAAGGAAACCAAGAAGGTCGGCCTCGGCCTCGACGACCCCTCCAAGACCATGAAGATTGGGGCTCACCTTGACCCAAAATAGGAAAGCACTCTCGTCTCCTTCCTATGTGCCAACGCTGACGTGTTTGCTTGGAAACCTATAGACATGCCGGGGGTACCACGGGAGAAGATCGAGCACTCCTTGAATGTCTCGCCGGCCACCAAACCGATCAAGTAGAAACTCTGACGATTCACGCCAGACAAGAAGGAGGCTATTAGGCTAGAAATAAAATGGCTCCTAGCTACTGGATTCATAAAAGAAGTGTATCATCCTGAGTGGTTAGCAAACCCTATTCTCATTCAAAAAAAAAGAATAAAGAATGGAGAATGTGTGTTGATTACACTAATCTTAACAAACACTGCCCTAAAGACCCTTTAGGTCTGCGTCGGATAGATGAGGTTGTAGACTCCACCGCCAACTACGAATTGCTCTCCTTCCTTGACTTTTACTTCGGCTATCACTAGATCTCCCTCAAGGAAGAAGACTAAATCAAGACATCGTTCATCACGTCCTTCGGTGCGTACTGCTACACCACCATGTCCTTCGAACTCAATAACACCGGGGTGACATATCAAAGGGCCATCCAGATGTTCCTTGATCAACAAATCGACCACAATGTCAAAGCTTACATCGATGATGTGGTCATCAAGTCTAAGACCGCTGACAATCTTATCGCCAACCTCAAGAAAATGTTTGCCAACCTAAAAAGGTACCGATGGAAGCTGAACCTTTCAAAGTGCATATTTGGAGTTCCATCCGGTATACTCCTGGGCTACATCATCAGCGCACGTGGCATCGAACCCAACCCCGACAAGGTCTCCGCCATCACCAACATGAAACGCCCAACATGCGTCAAGGATATACAGAAGCTTATAGGCTGCATGGCTGCTTTAAGCCACTTCATATCATGCCTCGGCGAAAAGGAACTACCGTTCTTCAAACTCCTCAAGGCCTCCAAGTGCTTTTCTTGGTCGGAGGAGGCAGACATAGCTTTTGGGCAGCTCAAGTTGTTCCTAACAAGGCCTCTGATCATGATGGCACCACAGCCAAACAAAACTCTCCTGATCTACATCACTGCCACTTCTCGTGTCGTTAGCACAGCTATCATCGTCGAACACAAGGAGGCCGGGCACGCCTATAAGGTGCAATGTCCAGTCTACTTCATCAGCGATGTCCTTAATGAGCCCAAAACTTGTTATCCTCAGGTCCAAAAGCTACTATACACCATTCTGATTACGTCGCGCAAGCTCCGCCACTACTTCGAGTATTACAAGATCACCGTGGTCACCGAGTTCCCTCTAGGGGACATTCTCCACAACAAAGAGAACAATGGCCACATCATCAAGTGGGCTATCGAGCTCGGCACTTACTCCATTGAATTCAGAAGCAGGCCTACCACCAAGTCTTAGGCGCTCGCTGATTTTGTCGCTGAGTGGACCGACATTCAAGAGCCCATCACCGCTACTTACCCCGAGCACTGGGTTATGTACTTCGACGGCGCTCTCAACATCAATGGTGCTAGTGCGGGCATTCTGTTCATCATGCTGACCAAGGATAAGCTTCGATATGTTCTATGAATACATTTTCCGACCTCCAACAACGCCACCGAATATGAAGCGTGTCTCCACGGACTCCGTATAGCCATTAAGCTCAGCGTCAAATGCCTCATGGTATACGGGGACTCCGCGCTGGTCATCAACTAGCTCAACAAAGACTAGTCCTGGTCCAGTGACAAGATGGATGCATATTGCACCGAAATCAGGAAGCTTGAAGGGAAATTCTACGGTATCAAGTACCACCATGAGGTATGAGATCAAAATTAGCTCGCTGACCACCTTTCCAAGTTAGGTTCCTCTCACGCCGTGATTCTGTCGGGGGTCTTCCTTCAAGATCTTTTGGCACCATCCATTAAGGAAGAAAAGGAAGTTCAGGAAATTCCCTCCACCGAGCAGCTGGTACTTATGGTACCTTCACCGGCCACTGATTGGAGGGAACAGTTCATCAAGTACCTCACCAGCGCTGAAGTACCCACTGACAAGACTGAAACCGAATGCCTAATCCGTCGAAGCAAGCATTACATGCTGGTGGACAACAATTTGATGAGGAAAAGTGCCAAGGAAGGGATACTGTAGAAATGCATCACCCAAGAAGAGGGAGTGAAACTACTTCTCGAAATTCACTCTGGTTCCTACGGCAACCACGCGGCCTCGAGAAATCTGGTCGACAAAGCTTTTCGAGCTAGTTTTTATTGGCCCACGGCCATCTCTGATGCTGAAGACCTCGTCCGATGTTGTGAAGGATGCCAATTTTTTGCCAAGCAAATACACGTGCCAGCACAAGAACTGCAGACCATCCCAGCTTCCTAGCCCTTTGCATGCTGGGAACTGGATATGATCGGGCCTTTCAAGCCAGTACCAGGTGGTTTTCAGTACATATACGTCGCCATTGACAAGTTCTCCAAGTGGATCAAGTATAAACCACTCGTCTCGTCTACTACAAAGAAAGCAGTCGAGCTCTTCGAAGATATCATCCACAGATTTGGTCTCCCAAACAGCATTATCACCAACCTCGGAACTACGTTTATTGGCCATCATTTTTGGGACTTCTATGAAGTCCGATGCATCTCCATCAAATACGTCTCTGTTGCCCATCCTAGAGCCAATGGCCAGGTTGAATGGGTGAACGGCATGATCCTTGATGCCCTCAAAAAGTGGCTATATTAGAAAGAAGAAAATCATCTGGGCAGATGGCTCAAAGAGCTACCAGCTATGGTCTAGAGACTACATACTCAAGCTAGTCGCAACATCGATGTGTCTCCATATTTCTTAGTCTATAGCTCAGAAGCCATACTACTAGCGGACATTGCCTTCCGAGCACCTAGGGTGGAAAATTATGATGAAGAGAAAGCCACAGCTGTTCGGACAGAGGACGTCGATAGGGTCGAGGAGGAATGCCTAATCACCTATGTTCGCACAGCCAAATATCTAGAAGGCTTGTGGAGATACTACAACCGCAACATCAAAGGTCGTTCATTTGCTGTCGGCGACCTCGTTCTCCATAGAAAACAAAAAACCGAAGGGATGCACAAGCTCTCCTCCCCCTAGGAAGGGCCTTATGTCGTCAAATAGGTTACCTGACCAGGGTCTTATCGCCTACGTGACTTGGACAGAATCGATATCCCCAATTCATGGCACATCGAGCACCTTATACATTTCTATCCTTGAAACGCTCTAGATATATATTCTCCACTCCATGATGAATAAAGTTTTGGTCGCCATAATTTGTCTCCATTATTTCTCCATTGCTATTTAATCTCCACTTACGGTTGCCGAACTCTAAGCTACTCCTTAACGAACTTCAACATGTGATTGCCATAACTGCTCCACCGCGTTTCTCCATATCTTTGAAATGTTTCGCCGACCACTAAGCAACACATGTTCTGTTCTGTGCTCTATGGAGAAGACCCAACCTCGGATCTCTCCCCACACATGCTATGGGCTCCGCGCTTTGTGTTATGGTGGTCAGCTATGGTTCCTTGGTTATGCCTGTTCCTCCTACATGTGCACGGGCTCCACACTCGATGTTATGGACTATGAGCTAGCCAAGGCCAAGAGCTCAGTGAAGAACTAACTACTCGGATGCCACCTATACTACGTTTATTTCCAAGTTATTTCACCAACCGCCGAGCAACACACGTTCTGCTCTATTCTCTATGGAGAAGACCCAATGTCCAATCTCTCCCTTCATGTGCTATGGGCTCCGCGCTCTGCGTTATGGGTGGTTGGCTATGGTTCCTTGGTCACGCCTATTCCTCCTGCACATGTATAGGCTCTGCACTCGACGTTATGGACTATGGGCTAGCTAAGGCCAAAGATTTTAGTAATGAACTAACTGCTCGGACACTACTTATACTGTGTATAATTGCGTTAGGGTTAATACTACAATGATTTCTTCACTGCAACACTACAAACTGCATAAACATGCACATGTCAACATTTATACATACACATAAATGTCTATCTGTGCCCTTACGTGTTTTAACTACTCTATTCAGTTATTATAGCATAGTCTTCGAGCATATCACTGAGCTTCGCCATCGCCGTCCATCTCGCCAAATAGGTCGATGTCGATGGCTAGCTTCTTCGCCACATCCTCCACCTCATCCTCCAGCTGCTGGTGCTCCACCTCGCCCATCCCTCTGGTGAATCCGGCCCCTATCTCCTAATGGTCAACAGCTGGGTAGTGGGACCAGACCACCACAAGGGCATGAGTAACGGCGGTAACAATGGCGTCATGGTTGATGCTCTTAAAGTTCTCCCACGTCGCCTTGCACCTCTCGATGATGGTGTCTGAACGCAACAGCCTACCGTCGGGCTGAGGAGCCACCTCTAGGTCGACGTAGTCGAGCACCGGTTTGACTCCAGCGACTATGGCATCGAACTTGTCCCTTTGGGTCCTGGCCTCCTACACCAGCACATCAAACTATGCCTTGACCCTCTAACGGTAGTCTACAAGCATTATAAGGTTCCATCAAGCAAGGAAACTACTTCAACAGTAACTCCGACCAGGAAGTACTCACCTTTTAGCTCCTTGGCTAGTTTGTCTGCTCGCCCTGACTCCTTCGCCTTCTCCTCTTGGAGTTGCTCGACGGCTCGGCGCAGCTAGCCGAGCTCCGCATCTTGCTCTACAAGCATAACAGTCATCACAAAAATATGGATGTTCAACAATACAAAGCACATTCGCCGATACGCCATACCTGCTTTCTGCTCGGATACGTTCCTAAGCTGCTCAGACTTCTGCTCCAGCTGCTCGGAAGCACTAGACAACTGCTCGGAGATAGTGGCTAGCTGCTCAGACTTGCCATGTAGCTACTCGGACATGGTCGCTAGCTGCTCAGATAGGACACCCTTCTAGTACTCCAGGTCCCACGTGTTGGACTCAGCAAGGTCTCGCTCGTGCTGGGCCCTCTAGATATTCTTCTCCATAAGTTTCATCGCCTCTTTCAATTTTTCATTCTCCTCGGCGAGGGGCTCCATCCTCTTTATTAGCTGGCGCCATTGCTCGGCAGTCTAAGTTATCCCCTACAAGAATGCCAAGATTATGACAAAGAACAATCTCCAACATTGAAGATGAACATTACAGATGTAGTACTGACCTTGATCTACTTCATCACTCTAGCAAGGGCAGACTCTAGCCTCTTGAGCTCCCTGGTGGTGTCCTCCTCAACAACCACTACCTCATCGCCATGTTTGCGGAGGATTTGGATAGCTTGGGGTCAAGATTCCTCACGTTCGATCTCTTCCACCTTGTCCTCCTCCGCCATAGCTAGAGGCACCACCGGGGGGCTCCATGGCCAGACAACGTGTCTGGCCACACCCTTCCATGCTTTAGGGAGCGCCATCTGCTCCTCGGGCACTGTAGGTTTCTCCACTCTGGCCTTCGGTGCTTCATCGGCTACTCCAGCTTCTACTCATGAAGACCCGGTGGCTTCAGCCATTGCCCCAGGCACCGTCGCTGACCCATCCACCGTCGACGCCAGCCTCTCGCCACCACCAAGTCCATCAGAAGTGGCGGTTAACTCCTCCACCGGTTGCCGAGCGCTCGGGGACTCCAGGATGGGAGCCGCTAGCATTGCCTCCACCCCGGGACTAGCCCCCAGCTGCTCATCAGCCTAGATGGGCTGGGTCGAATCCTCTGCATGCCTCACGCTGTGTTAGATCAGCTTGTTAGTTGCCAAAAAAGGATAAGAATATGACAACCAAATAACTCCAAGACAAGGGTACTTACGTAGCGGCTTTCTGGTAGATTTTTCTAAACCGGCGCTGCCTACCTAAGCCCCCAGCTGTGGCCTTGGTGTCAATTCCTGCGTCTTGGGGTGGATGTCTCATTGTCTCTACCATCGACCTCTCCTCCACCCACCGCTCTAGGACTCCCCTCGCCTACTACTCGGGGACTCCCTCCGCCCATCGCTTTGGAATTCCCCTTGTCTGCTACTTGGGGACTCCCTTTGCTTGCTGCTCATGGACTCCCATCGCCTGCTATTGGGGGACTCCCTCCTTTCCCTTTGATTGTTCCTTTGCACGCATGCTGCGTGGAGGCACCTTCGTGCTCGATGAAGGAGCCACTGGAACTTTGTCATCATCTGACCACTCGGACATCGCGGTACTTCGCATCCGAGTGGTCTAGTCACCTCCAAGCGAGATACCGCCCAGCTTGAGGGGAGCGGCACCTGCCGTCTTTCTCTTCTTCTGGGCCGGCTCGTCTACTGTTGCCCTCTTTCCCTAGACTTTCTCCAACACTGGGGATGGACTCTCCGATGAGATGCTAATGGCTCCCTCCTCAGGCTGCGTCGATGGCCAGGCATGTACTGTCTGTGGCCAATCGCCCCTCAGCACGCCTGGGAAGTACACCGCTCTTTCCTGCGAATGGTTCTTCGCATAAGTGAATCAGTCCACTGCTCGGTAACAAGAAAAGATAAAAAAACATCAGGAACACACAATTGAGATATTTACCTAAGGAGGTAGATTCTGTTAGTGAAAGGGTCTTGTCTGCCCTAGCAAGTTGAATGAGGCAAGTGGAGCGAATAGCTCTGTGGCCCGCTCCTACACAATGTCCCTCGACAACATCTTCGTCCTCTCCCGGGTACCGTCGGTATCTCCTTTGAAATCAAAGGTTGCGTGGGCCCTCTCCTTGTAGGGCTAGACACAGCGCACTATGAAGCTCGCCGCCACCAGTCCATTGTTGGTCTTCACGCCCTTTATTAAGCCAAGGAGCTCCTTCACTTGCTCCATGTCAGCACTACTTGGATTTCCGACTAGTTCTTTTGGCTCTCTAGGATGTGGTCGACGTCGTAGTAGATTGCAATGTGGCTCTGCTTCATGTAGAACCACCTGGCGTTCCACCCCTTCAGCGAAGTATTCAGTGGTACAGTGATATACAACCCTGGATACCCATAGTAGACCACATGGGCTGCGCCCCTATAGGTGGTCCAGCGCACAAGACGAAGCCTTGCGGGGCATGACGCTGCTCGGTGTCTCCCGCAAGACACCGGGAGGATATCCTGAAGATACTACAAGATCTGTTAGGTTACGTATGATCCCATGATTCCTATAATCTATTATTACTTTCCGGTTATCTCTCAGATCTAACCGACTTGTAACCCTGCCCTCCAAACTATATAAGGTGGATAGGGACCCCATCCAAACTCACACAATATCATACGATAGCCAATACAAACCAATAGACCACATGAGTAGGGTATTACATCATACTGATGGCCTGAACCTGTCTAACTCGTGTGTCTCTATTGTCTTCTTGTTCTTGATTACACGCCTCTTTGCTGATCAATCGACCTTCGTGGGTTACCCCTTGGAGGACTACCGACGATATTCTATCGACAGCCATGCTATAAGACTTACAGTAGAAGTCTAGTGATGGGTTGTCACTCACGAGAGATAGGTCCTTATACTACTACTATCACATGGTTTTGGATTCAGAGATGGATGATAAATTGGAGACCAGGCGGGACTAGGGACTCTGGATGTGGACTTGGTTGGGCAACATAGCGAGGCTCTAGTTGCATTAGTCCCACCTATGTTGATCAAGGACTGTACCATTGGCTAGACCACTAGTTAAGTTTGAAGGTACCGAACACATAACAGGGCCCTGAGTTATAGTTGACCATGAAGCTAAGTACTTTCCTATGACTTAGGGTCCCTAAAAAGTTTATTGGAGTGTTACACTGGCCATTCGAGGAGTTGTTAGGAGGCGGGGAATGTCCATGGTAAAACTTATGAGGGGGAAACCCAACGCCGCTCGGCGGGGCGAGCCTCATAGTGTAGCTTCCTCAGGATGGTTGGGTCGCTTTTAGACCTGGGTCGTATGAGAGGAAAGGTTGCCTTGTACTTGCTCCTTCGAAAAGTATGGGCGTGTGTTTGGGATTGCCCAGCTGGATGTACATCGTTTGCAATTGCCGTCCTCCTTGGATATGGATACCACTTGCCACTGTCTAGCATCATAGTAACAACTAGAATATGGGGATGCTGATGAGGCTGTGTCGGATCATGAAATATATTTTGATTGCTTACCACATGCTTGAAAGTAGTTCAGATACTTACCTAGAATGGTTAAGTAATGAACTTGATGTGACTACTAAAAAGTTTGAACACAAGGATGCACTATTAGTAAGCTTCTCTGCAAAAACAAAATTAAATGGCTAGCCAAATAGCCCTAGCATATCCTTGAGAGTCAGGAGACTACTCCCACCTAGTCGGGTAAGTCTTGCGGAGTACATTGTGTGCTCAAGGTTTTATTTCCCCTGTTGTAGGTAGTAGGTGGATCCTAGAGCTAATTGTTGCTGTGTGTAGACACCTCCTGGTGGGCTCAGCGAGGCTTCCTTTATCATCGCAATCATAGCATTTTATTCTTATAGCTCTACTTCTGCTTCAATATTCAAAACTGTTTACTTTCGCTGCTTTTGTAAAATGATCTTTCTTCCACTGCTTTTATGAAATTGCTCTGTCAAACTTTGATTTTTGTAATCTTGTGATGTATGAAATGGTTAATAAATAATGTAAGCTTTATTCACTTGTTTATGATCCCGATGAAAACATGGATTTTTTAGTTCTCCCGCTGGGTGTGCTCGATAGACTACTAGGTTTAGCTTGGTCTCTTGCATACTTAGTGTCAAATGTCTAACAAGTACACTTGGCATTAGGTTAAATTGGGCGGTTCTGCAACAACCATCGCATTGCAGTATGATTCAGCAGTGATACACTATTGACCCCTGCCGCATGAGATGAATAGCAGCGGTGTTGGCCGTCTGCTTCACCAACGGCTAGTGTTATGGTGGTGATGACAAAACAGACAATGGCCCTTACATCCGACGATGATAGAATTGCATCCAGGTTTCACAATTTATTTACTAATTCAGATGGGCCTCAATAACTTACTGAACACACACCATACATATATTATCATAACACACCATTCATCATATCCACAACGAAGAGTACTTTTTATAATAAGAAGCGACACTAACATAACAACTATGTCAACTCAAGAATTAACACAAGCGGTACATAGATAGGAGAATAAAGGTTCTGCTCCCTACAGACTTACATAACAAAAATGAGGTAGATGTGCTCCGCTCCTTCAGATTGACACTCCTGCTTGCAAGGCAAAGCTTCCTTTAGCTTGGTAGCCGGTGCACCATGGAACCCCTCTTCTTCCTCCCTTAGCCATTGTAGGAAAATCATTCAAAAGCACTCAGACTCCACATCTTGCACAAACCAGCAACATTAATAATTTTCAACATACAATTGCTTTAGTTACCAAGGCAAAATTAGACTGTATATAGAATCAAAACAACTCCCTACCTGAAGAAAGAACAGTATATGCAACTTTACTGCTCTCCTACTAACTCCATGAACAAGGGAACATAAGGAAGATAGTGAGGTCTCTCCGGACATAGCCTCCAGGTAGGTCTATGATACCACACAACCTAGATAGGGAGGATAAGAACTTTTCTAAGGTTCATGTCATATGCGATCAGTTTTTTATCCTCGCTAACAAGGAAAATCAAATTCCATTCTAGATGAACTACAATCACTCTGTAGTCCATATCGCAAACATCATAACCAAATTCAATATCGTCCTGTCCAAATGTCTCCAGCGTGGTCACCATATGCTTCATTGTCTAGTTATCGGTACCATAGTCTTCTAGGACCCAGAATGAAAGCTGATACTTCCTAAACATACTAGCAGTACATACACACAACTAACCCTGAGCTTCATGGATGGAGATTGCTTCACCATGTGGCCTATGAATTTTCCTCCATGTCTTTCCCTACATATCAACATCAACTATCTGGGACAACTCCAGCCAGTGCATAAAACCATTAAGAAACACACTTGTTGAATATGTGCATACAACACCCTTGCCCCATTCAAATTCCTTAAACATCCATGCTGTACTCTTAGATGAGTAGATGCTCACACCTATAGACTCACCGGCCCTTTTCTTCCCATATTCAATCACATAGAAGTGCGAGGAGACTGTCGAATCAAACCCCAAGCGAGCTGAACCAAAAGAACGGTTGTTATCTGGCAGTAACCACCATTTGTTAGTCATCGGATTGCAAACAACATAGCAAAACCCAACACATCCACATAGGATGAGCCCATGGCAACAATCTGAGATCACAACATCCTCAATGGGGAAGGGCAATAAGGTTAAGGGGGGGTATTCACCGTTGATACTAATGAACTTGCATTTGCCTTTCCAGCTGCAATTGAAGAATCTGGCGATAATCTGGGGCAGCTCCTTACGGTACTTGGATTTGGAGATGAGGCGGTTTCAGGAGTGACAAACTCACTTGCAGCTACACAAGGTGCGGGCAGTGAGGCATTGGAGGATGAGGACAAAGACATGGTCTATGAGGATGGTCACTTCATTCCTCTTGTTGGGGGCCTCCTCCATCTTCAGTTCTTGACTAGGATCTGATGGAGCAGGCCTGATAATGGAAGTGGTTGCCATATTGTCCGAATCAGAGAAGGTGCACCTACAGAGATTGGATCGTGAGCTCCTTAGTAAACAGATGGAAGCTTGTTTCATACTCAGATGAGTGAAGAGGGGAATAAAAATCCAAGAAAGATGTAGGGAAGTGCGAAAGAATTACCATTGCCTTTGGATCTTGCAGGATTGGTGACCACGACCGTGATGAGTAGCAGCCTAGTCACCGATGGATCTATGCAGGCCCTACCGATGAGGCATACCACCGTAGGGTACTAGCTTGTCAGCATTGAGTGGCAGCTTGCACCCCACTGAGTAGGGGTGGTCACGTAGTTCAGCACTGAGGAGCAAGGAGCGATGATCAGGAGCAAAAGCTATGGGCAAGGAGAAAGACATAGGTTGGGGAGTGTGCTTTGTAAGCAACCCTTTTAGACACAGGAATGTAAAATGTGCACAACTTTGTAAAAACATGCGGGCTTGGAAATTGATGAAAGTATTTCCAACCAGACCATATGCAGGTGGAGATGAAGGCTACCAGTGGTGGTGAATGGGTCCTATGAAGATGTTCTAGGAGCCATGACACCACTATCACCATGGACGACGGCGACTACTACCTAGTTGAGGGCATCACTCATTCTACCCAATTATAAACCGTCACTCGTTCTACCCAATTGTAACTAGAAAAATGTTAGACTAAGGGCTTGTTTGGTTTCCTCCTGCTAAAGTTTAGAATGAAACTCTCCATTGAGAAGAGGTGTTTCATCCATATTTTATTTTATTCTACTTGATGTGTCCATCTTGGAAACAACGTAATGAAACTCTCCACTAAGACTGGCCTAAGTATGAAATAAACTAGAACCGAGTCCAACATTCAACAATAAATCTTCCATTAATATCTTATACCCTACCTACAATCTATAGGTCTAGGATTTGAAATACAGCATTCCAACAATCCTCATAACTTGCTTTGCTTTGGATAAGGGTCATTTGCATCTATCTCCTTAACAAGTTCAATCAATGATGGAGCTAGATGCAACAACATTCTTCCATTTGCAAAGACCTTACAAGTATGGGGGTAACCCATACCTGACTAAATAGGAGAATGGAGATGGGGAACAACCTTGTGAAACTTCCTCTAACATCCCCCTGGGAGCAATGGGAGGAAGAGGAGAAGCAGAGCAACGAGGATATGTATTCCCACTTCTCGATTGCATTCATGAGCTAGAGGCTTGCTTCTTCACTGGGATACGAACCTTATTCATGGAAAACCATAGCCCCTAGTAATGCCTCAATGATCTTGCCCATGCTGCCAATGGTGAGCACAATCTGGTGGCCTATCTAGTTGCCCTATTGCTCTATAGGCACAATGGCACTACCGACGATGACGACACTACGAGGCAGTGCATGAGATGGGTTGAGGGTGAGGAAGGATCATGGGCGGCGGCACCGGCGGACCAATGAGTAGGTGGCTAAGCAACAACAGGTGTGTGTTGTGCCGCCGCTCGACCGTCAAGCTGATCTACCAATCGACATGGGGCATGTTGTCGTTGCCACCGCCAGCATAGGTGCGCGACGATCTTCCATGCACAGGCGGCATCTGCGGCGATATTGAAGACGAATTGGAATTTAGGGCTCTGTATTGCAGCGAGGACTGTAGGCTTTGCCAAGAAATCCATTTTTCAAATGCGAATTTTGAATAAGAGACTAGTAATATAATTCACTCTTTAGTGTATTCTGGCATTTGAAATTTGTCCTCAAATATAGTGTATTCTGCAACTTTTGATTTCCTATTGCTTTTCCTTAATTAATGCATAGAATAAAAATAGGAATGTGAGTTGCATGACAATAGCAATTGTTAAAAAATGAAATGATACACGTGGGACTCACGCGTGGGCTTGGAAATTGACACGAAAGTGTTACCATGCACACTGTTTGCAGGCGGCGGTGAAGTCTACCAACGGTGGTGAATGGGTCCTATGAAGATGTTACCACCTAATAACGACGACCATGTCATACAGTGTCATAGTGTCAAAGGTGCACAAATGGAACGTTCTAGGCAACAGTAAACACATATATGTTCCAAATTCAAACTCATAGTAAATAGTAGTAGTATGAACAATTTTTGTGCAGGATGCAGAGGCAGATTACAATCCAACTACTCATGGGGAGCATTAAGAATGATGTCAGGTACATCCATCATGGCCGAGATGGCCACGGCCACGGGCTCAAAGTAGATGACGAGGTCCTCTTGATCATGAAAGGACGATCGTGGCAGGAACCCAGGCTCCAGCCCACATAGGCCCCCACACTGAAGCTGGGCAGCGGCTAGGGCCCCATGGCACCTTGGTGAATGCCGTAGTTGGTCACCTCCATGAACCGTGCTAGCAAGGCATGGAGACCCTCCTCCACTATTGCCCCTATAGACGCCACCACGTGGATGGCGGTGACTGCTGCCTGGTTGAGGGCATCGAAGCAGCGGTTGTTTTCCACCAACAACTAGGTGGTGATGTGGACATTGTTGTCGGCATCCTGGTGAAGGAGGATCATCTCCACTATCTGTTGGGCGAGGTCATCATTGGCCTGACGCAACTCTGCTACCTTGGCCTGCGCAGCGTGGAGCTGCTCCTCGACTACTGAAAAAGGTGACAACAAAACCCTACAACTGAACACATGATGTTGCATCACACAAAGTGAAAGAGCAAGATCGTGCCCAATATGACTTACCAGCGAGCCGTGCCTGGGTGTCGGCGGACGTAGCCTCCACCATGGCCATTTCATGCTCCGACATGACAAGCGTCGTCTGCATGTCTCCCTAAGCAGTTCCACCTAGCTCTCCTCCCCAAGGGTGGATTGGGGTACCGGTTGTGGTGACACTGAGGTGCCTTTCCCATTAGCGGGGAAGCATGGTGCTGAATGCGCCATGGAGATAGCACTATACAAAGGGGAAGCATCAAGACCTCTAGCGTAAGATAAAGTGCAAGATCCACCCATACTACCATCGCAAACTATGATGAAGGAGGGGAGGACCTCCGAACACCCTCTCCTTCGGTGAGTCTTCCCTTGGGAGCTTTTGCCGCTCTGCCATTGGATGAGATTTGGAAGATGGGGTGTGTGGGTGGTAATTAAGTGTAACAAGTTTAGAAAGCAATCGTACTTGGTACCCCCCTTTTATCGAAGGATATATAGGCAAGCTAGGCGTTTGTTGGATTTCCCTATGATTGCACCGAGCGAGATCATTAGTTAAGGCGAGGCCATGTCTCCCATGATCTTAGTGGAGCATGCTTCTCCCAGAACAACGTTGGAAGTTGGACAGAGAAAATTGACTGCACCACATGGCTCATCTGAAGGGTCTTGTCACCCGGTTGCCTGCCGCCGGAGTAGAATAAAGAGTGAATAAAAATAGGAATGTGGGTACCACAATGACACGAGGCAACATTTTGTTAAAAAAAGTAAATATTTATTCATAAGTCTAATAGGTTACATTCAAAAGGTGCATAATAACAAAGATGTGTATAGAAGACTACTGCATGTATAATAACAAATACCTATCAAGTACATAAAACAACATATACTCGACAGCATCATTGTAAAACTTCCACTAACATCACCCAAGAAGGGGCATGGAGCGGAGTTTGAAATGACATAGTTGTAGTCGTAGGCTGCTCTGTTGAAGAGAGCCAATGCGACACCCACCTCACAAAGCTTTCACTTGCATCCACCCATAGGCAAGGGTTGCAGCAAAAAGCATGACAAGACCTACCCACATTTGACTCCTCCACGGAAATAGAAGAGAGGATCACCCCTGGACATACCAAAGGCGGTGATCCTCCCTATATCTTTGCAAAACTTCCACTAGCACCGAGACCAGACAAGTAGTCATTGCTGCACCCCAAACATGGAAGAAAGCCAATCTTCATGGCCTTATCCCATCGCCGGTGCTGCCACCAGAGAAGTTGAAGAATGAGCACCATGGCGACAAAGATGGATGATAGGCTCAAAAGCTTCCTTTCGCTAAAACTAAAGGCGGTTCTTGGAGGAAGAAGGTGTGTAGAATGAGCACAACTAATGGCAAACTAGCTTACCTTGGCTTAAATAGTCCCACCTAAAGACGCACGTGGGGAAGGCAACAGTCAAGGTCCATGACATCCATGGCCACCCACACGATTCACGGGCAATGGAGCAGTGAACATGATGCAGTTCAGATTCCCTAGCACATTTGATTCCCTGCCACATTTCATCCCCATCTAAAACTAGACTTAATGATGACATGTACTCAAGCATATGATATGATATGAGCGAGGAAGGCAATAGTCAAGGTCCATGACATCCATGGCCACCCACGCGAGTCACACAGGCGACAGTGCAGGGCAGACGACGTGGACCATTTGATTCCCTACCACATTTGAGGCGCATCTATAATGCGTGTTTGATTCCCTAAGTTATTGCACACACAAGAAAGTCTTACCTCTATAGGTTTGAACGTGTCTGACACACTGCATTGACCTTAGCTTACATTACAAACAAGTTAAAGTTGCTACAAAATAATGACAACATCCATCCAAGATGAAATTAATATTTCCATAGACAATCGAACAACATTGATCCATTTAAACATGTCATGACTAAGAGATACATCATGGAACTTTATTTACTCCTCTGCTAATGACTCCAACTCTGAGAACAAGGGAACATAGGGAAGATAGTAAGATCTACCGTTGTGGCAGGATGCCACGTTTCAAAAACTGATTGTAACGTGTAGGGATGACATGAACTTTTCTGTTGTCGATGTTATATGCGATGATGTGATTTTCCTCCCCATCCCCAACAAAGAGAAGCAAATTCCATTCTGGATGAACCATTGAGTAGTACTCATTAACATCATAGTAATAACCAAATTCAATGTTAGTCTTTGCAAACACCTTCAAAATGATGATAGTATGCTTCAATGTCCATTTATTAGTACCATAGTCTTCAAGGATCCAGATTGAAAGTTTGGACATATTGCGACCACGAATAGTACATACACACAAGTGACCCTGAGCTTGATGGATGGATGTTGAAGAACGACATGGCCAAGAAATTTCCCTCCATGTCTCTCCCTCCATATCCACAACAAGTATCTGAGGGTAAGCCCCTGAGTACCCCATAATATGCAAACAACCATTAAGATACACAGTTTCTGATGATCTCGTTTCTTCTGATCTCTCAATCGTCACACAAGTATTCGGTCCCATTTAGATTCCTTACAGATCCATGCTGCAGTTTTAGATGAGTAGATGTCCACACCCTTGCACTCATCATCCTGCTCCTCTTCTATATATTCAATCACATGGAAGTGCGAGGATGTTGTCGGATCGAACCCCAATCGAGCCTCACCAACAGAATGGATGCTAGGCGATAGTTCCTTGAACTTCTTGGTTTCTAGATTGCAGGCGTCATAGTGGTATAATCCATTAGCCCCTCGGCACCAGCATAGGATGAGGCCATTATAGATATCTGAGACAGCTACATTGTCCAAGGTGAAGGGCAAGAAAGACAAGGATGTGTACTTACCAGTGACGCTAGTCTAGTGTTGATGTCGTAGAAGAAGCCGGCTAGAGTCTGGGGCAGCACCTTATGGTTGTTGGAGATGAGGCAGTTCTAGGAGCAACAAACACATTTGTAGCACAACAAGGAGCGGGCAGGGAGGCGGCGGAGGATATCCAGAACAACATCCTCTGTGAGGCTGGCCAGTGCGTTCCTGTTGTTGGGGGCCGCCTCCATTTCGAAGAGCCTACGATCGTCATTGTGTAGTAGGATGGGAGTTTCTTTAGTAATTAGATCACTAAAGAGGAAAATGATCCGACAAAGATCCATTAGTGAAGTCCGAAAGCATACCCTTGCCTTTGGATCTGGTGGTGGCGCGGCGCGAGGCGTGCAATGGTTCACACAAATTGCGAGAGAAGCAATGCGCCGACCTTGTGGGAGGTGGTGATGGCATGGCATGAGGCGTGCAATGTTCACATAAACTAGGAGAGAGGAACAATGCACCAATCTTGAAGATGGAGAAGTGGAAGTACTACAGTGTAATATTGGTGATGTAATTGTGTTGTGGGTAGTTGGGAAATGAGGAAATAACTCATGCTGAATTTACTACCACTGGTAGACCAAATGTTCATGTAGAGCCGGTGACCATAACGCCTATCCCAGTTAGCTCGGAGTTCCAAATGATAGTGGAATTCAACCCCACTACCACCGCCGCATTGATGGTTTTCAACTGCCGATTTCCTTGCTTAGGAGGCCTCCCTATCGGTCTAACCGATGGTGAAAGTATCACGCCGATGCTTTTATCGCTACGGCAGTGAAAGTGGCGATAGTGATAAGTCAATCTGTAGTAGTGAATCACATTATGGTTCTTTGGTCTTTCAACTAACTCCCATACTTAATTTCTAGTGAAGTTGTTCAACTCTTTATGCATGGCATTTACCCAATCAACATCCTTCAAGGCTTCTTCTATCTTCTTTGGTTCAATGGATGATACAAATGAGAAGTGCTTACAAAATGATACCAATCTTGATCTTGTTTGTACACCTCTAGAAATACCTCTAATTATAGTGTCCAATGGATGATCTCTTGCAATGTTGGCTGGTTGGAGTATTGGAACTTGCATTGATTGCTTGCACTTGCTTGCTCATTCAATTGAGATGGTGAACTAGCCACTTGATCTTTCACATTATCATGAGAGCCACTTGTACTTGCTTAATTTGTATCAACTTGCACATTTGAGTTAGAGAGCACTTGCACTTGATCATCTTCTTCATCTATAACTTGTCTAGGCCTCAATTCACCAGCATCCATGTTCTTCATGGCATTTGAAAGTTGAATACGTCTAACATCATCAAGATTATCATCTTCATCTTAGGAACCCTTGGTTTCATCAAATTCAACATTATGAACTTCCTCAAGAGTACCACTTGCCAAATTCCAAACGCTATATGCTTTACTAGTGGTTGAGTATCCAAGCAAGAATCCTTCATCACACTTCTTGTCAAACTTGCTCAATCTAGTGCCTTTCTTCAATATGTAGCATTTGCAACCAAAAACCCGAAAGTATGCAATGTTGGGCTTTCTACCATTCAAGAGCTCATAATGTGTTTTCTCCATCATTGGGTGACAATAGAGGCGGTTGCTACAACAGCAAGCCATGTTGATTGCTTCGGCCCAAAAAGATTGACTCATATTATACTCACTAAGCATAGACCTTGCCATTTCAATAAGTGTTCTATTCTTCCTCTCAACAAGGCCATTTGATTGTGGAGTCTTGTTGACACTAAAATTTGGCACATTTACCCTGGACAAGGAGGAATCAACTGATGGTGTCAAAAGCAAGAAATATTTGTGAACCGGCCAGGAAATATTCTTTAATATATTTGTGACTGGCCAGGAAGATAGTATTTAATATATTTTGGTAGAAGCCTCACGTCCAAGAATTATTCACGTAAAGATTGGAATAATGAAGACCAGGCTGACATCAAGAAGGCAGCGCCTGCTCATATGGCCAAAAGTGATTATAATTAAGAAGGCAAGTTACCATCCAGGTTAATCACGTATGTGGACCAATCCTCTTGTGGACGAGCTAGACGAGGAAGCTATATTTAGTAACAGAATCTATCCATGAGCCAATAAGATTGGTATGCATGCATGTTCAAGGAGTCCAGATGCCACATGATTATATACTTACGCAAGGAGGAAGGGAAATCAAATATGGTTATTCGATTGGGCTTGTGTTGAAATGCATGCAACATGGCGTGGATATGAACAAAACAGGGGCTCAAAGGATTAACATACATGCATGTAGCGTCATTGTATCTTAATATTTTCCTTTAAGTTAGTTATCATCTATTAATTGTAAGGTTGCATCGGTCTTGCTCGTTTCTCTTGCAATTATCTTATACAAGTTACCCTTGATTCTTATCAAAATTTATACGGTTGCATCGGTCCAGCTCGTATCTCATACAAATTTTGATACGGATTAGTTATCGGCTAAATCTATTAAGATTGGTAGGGTTTCCTTGTTGTTTTTAATAGATTTGCCGGTTATCGATCTTGTTATAACTAGTATTCTTACTATTTGTAACAAAATCACCCCTTGCCCGATTAAGATTGAAACGGATCGGCTTTATATCTCTTCAATTCATCGTCTTGTTGCTTTTACCTATTTACATCTTACTTTGATGATGGTTTTGGTTAGCTTAGCCATTTTGATCCAATCTTGATCGAAGATAGCATGTGGCCAGGACATGTTTAACCCTAAGTAAAGCTTGCTAGTTAATGAAATATGGTCTAGAACTGCTATTATGGCTACCATCGATCCGGTCGACCCCCACTGTTAGCACTATAGATCGGAGATTGTTAGATAGAAAGTCTTGCTTATGGTCATACATAGCCTTTGGCTGCATGCTATGTTTGCATCGGCTATTTAGTCGATCGCCTATGCTTCCACGATCGTAGCATGCTTTCACGATTTTGTTAAACGCATATAGATTCGTATGCTTTGAGGGTTTAACCTATTATCTCTATCATGGTTGCACTGGTCTGGCTTGTATCCACACTATTAGAGATGGCAGATTGGATCTGATAAGTGTATGGACTTATCCACATGAATTTGCTTTCACTAATGAATGTTTGTATGCTACGACTTTACTTTCACTAGAATCGGCAGTTTTAGCCGATAGCCCGTACATTGAGATTATATTGGCTATTTACGTGCTTTTACTTGTTTTTGTCTTGGTTAAAAGCTACTATGTTTCTCATTTAATGCTTTCATGCCTATCTTCTTACACCTTTTGTATGTTTTCATGATCATCGGCTATTTAGATCTATGTAATTGAGTAACTAATAATTGCCGATATGCTCGTTTTTACTTACTATGCATCATGAACATGCTGGATATCAACTATCTAGTCGATAGCCTTGTATCTTTGGCTACTTAGCCGCACATTTGGAACTGTTTAGACAAACACCGGCATATTCCACCTTAAATTACTGATCAATCTTGTCTCCTTGTCAATTGTAGGGTCAAATTGACTGTCATGCCCTAGGTCACGACCATCCGATCCAGTGTTCTCCTAAGTCTAGGGAGAGCTCAGGATCTACGCCACATGGTTTCTCCTAGCTTTCTGACGTGCCGGTGGCAGGGGATCGACCCATCACTTTCTCGTCGTCGACAAGTGTACTTGGCCAAGAATTGATATCTAATTCCAAAATCATCACACAAATCATCAATTCTAGTGTTCTTGAACTCACAACCATTGTCACTTTTAACTCTCTTGATGGTTGTTTCAAACTCATTGTGAATGCCCTTGGCAAATGATTTAAATGTTGCAAACACATAACTTTTGTCCACTAGAAAGAATACTCAAGTGTATCTAGTATAGTCATCCACTATCACAAAGCCATATTTGTTTCCACCGATGCTAGTGTATTGTGTTGGCCTAAACAAATCCATGTGCAACAACTCAAATGCCTTGCTAGTGCTCATCATGCCTTTTTTAGATGGGTGTTTCTAACTTGTTTTTCAGCTTAACAAGAGCTACAAAGCTTATCCTTCTCAAATACCACATCTTTCAAGCCTCTAACTAGATCATGCTTAACCAATCTACTCAATTGTTTCATTCCAACATAACCAAGCCTTCTATGCCATAACCAACCCATACTAGACTTAGTGAACAAACATGTTGACAATTGAGCTTCACTAGCATTGAAGTCAACCAAGTATAGATTCTCATATCTAAAGCCTTTGAAGATCAAATTAGAGCAATCTACACTTATGATCTCTACATCATCTACTCTAAATATGCACTTAAATCCAAGGTCACACAACTGAGCCACAGATAGCAAAATGAAGTTCAAGCTCTCTACTAGCAACACATTGGATATGCTCAAGTAATTGGATATTGCAATCATACCAAGCTCCTTGACCTTGCCTTTGCCATTGTCACCAAATATGATACTATCAAACCCATTGCTATCATTGGTGTTGATTGAATTGAACATTCTTGCATCACCGATCATGTGTTGAGTGCACCCTTATCAAGGACCCAATGTCTTCCTTTGGCTTTGTAATTGACCTACAAAAGAAGATCAATTCATTTTAGGTACCCAAACTTGCTTGAGTCCTTGAAGGTTAGTGGACAAGCTCTATGGAACCCAAATAGCTTTCTTCTTTGATCCCACAATTGATGTACCAATAAACTTAGCCTTCACTCCATTCACACCCTTGGTAAGCATGTAATAAGAATCAAATCTAATGGAGGATAAATTTGGTTGCTTGTTCATGTTCTTGCAATATTGCTCTACATGCCCAACTTGCTTGCATCTATTGCAAAACCAACCATTGCCTCTCACAAAGTTAGCTTTGAGAGTTGCAAAGGCCGCCTTGCCTTTCTTGGGGGTATAACCTAATCCCTATTTGTTGAGAGAAAAGCTTAGGTTACCCAAGCACTTTAGCAAGCGGGCCTCTCCACCATAAGCATTGCCTAAGGCAAGAGTGAGTGTTGACGATCGTTAACCTCAATCATAAACCATCAACATATCCTACATATGTACTTAATTCCATCGCCAAACATAGGTCTAGGGGTTTAAACCAATAAATTCCATATATTTTGGTAAATCTATGTTTGTAGGAGGATTTATTTAGAAAACCATCAAGGTGGACCCAATCATCAGATGAAATCATGTTTATCCATGATGAAAACAACTTATGAAGACTCAAGAAGCATCCACAAGACAACTTACCAAAGATAGAGCCAAGAGGCTGATAGGGGGGCCTACTGACCCCACTAGTCAGCCCCTCCTCACTACGTCGGTTCTCCACTGCCTTAAAGATCAAATCTACGTCGTTGTTTTAAGTTGGTTTGATCTGAGGTCTCAAAATTGATGGTTCCCCTATATATAGCGGTCCCTACCCCCCTCCTTGAAGATATCCTAAAACTCTAATTCATATCTCTCATTCAGATCAACACACACCAGGAGGATGAGGTCTAGATTCTCCAATGTAGTAGATTAGTAGCTCGGGAGTGAGGGTTGAGTTGGGCTCATGCTCAAGTTTTGGATCTAGTCTTGGAGGCTCGGCAAAGCCTTATATCTTCACTTCTACATCTTGTAAGACTTATTATAAATTTATCATATTGCTATCTACATGGCTATGCTTACTTTGAATATATATCTTGCTTAGTTAAGGTTATTATGGCAGAACCGCCTGAAATAGCACACTTCCGGAGGCACTCGTCTTCCACCAGACACTAAGCACCCAAAAGCTGGCTACATCGGACGGTTCCATCGAGCACACCCCAAGGGAGAACTCGAATAATCCATGTTTTTTTCTCTAGGATCTAATAATGAGAACAAGTTTATAATACTTAGTCCATGTCATACATCAAGAGTTCTTAGAAATACATTATTACAATACCAAGTTCAGAGTGCAGAATTTAAATAGCAGAATTTAAAATAAACATCTAACGATAAGATACAAGGATCCGTCTGTGCCCACCAGAAGAATCCTCCACACAATAGCTACTCCTTAAGCTGCACCTGCAATAGGGGTAAATAAACCCTGAGTACACAATGTACTTGCAAGACTTATCTGACTAGTGGGAATAATTTCTTGACTCCAAAAGATATGATAAGCTTTATGGTTTGCTGGGTTTCCTTTTTGCAAAAACCAATACTAGTAGTGAATCCTTATGTATGTGTTTTATTAGCAGTCATGATTAGTCCATTAGCTAACCATTCTATGCAAGCACCTGTTCTACTTTCAATCAAGAGTTGAGCAAGCAGATCCATTTCACCATCTTTCATCTTCCAATTATTACTACGGTGCTAGATCGTCGACAAGTCATACCATATTACACGGCGATTCACGAATCAATGTAGCCCAGCTGGGTACCCTGAGCCGGAACCCACGATAAGAGAGCAACGAGCCTTCCCGCTCCCATAAGCAATTATGTACTCAGGATAACAAGTCTGTGACCTGACTAGAATCTAATGCAACGGCTGGACCTTAACTGACATAGACAGGGAAATAAGTGTAACCAAACTATGCCCCATTGGCCGTGGGACATAACCTCTTACACCCACCAATACCTGTACCATATCCCTACTGGGCTCCATTTCCTTTCACCATTTTATCATGAGAGTAATATTTAATAATCACCTATTGCGAGTAACAGCAGGTTACTCACGCTACCGAAAAACCTAAGTATAGCAGCTACGTGGCCTAAGCTAGTAGGACTCATAGGTAGGTATATCTACGCATGTAGTTTCAACAATAAGCCTATAACGTAGATGGTATCCAGTGATTATTCAAAATAAAGGTTATGCACCAAGGCTTGCCTTGGGTAGGCGGGGTGTTAGCTTAGTCAGTCAGTGGTGGCTCTGGGACCTCCTCCTGCACGAGGATCTCCACCTCGTACTCCTTGATCACCTCCTTGAACTCGTGATCTCTGATGGTCATGATCTCCGCCAACTCATTCTCTACATGCATGTGATGATGATGCAACACTTAGCATTTCTTCAACAACAACTCTTAAAATAAGAATACACATGGTAAACTACTAAGCTAACTATCATCTTCACCAAGTAAAGTGTTGGGTTCAACTAACAAACACCTAGCTTTACAAATGAAGGATATATCTCTATTTCTACTAAAGATTTAATGTATATTTGAAACAAAGAGCATTTAACTACCCTTATGTTAAGTCTATTCTAAAGCTACAAAAATTACAGTGAGCACATAATAATACCATGAAGCTACTGTAAAATTTTTCAAAGCTAAAGCTATCACCATTTTGCCACAAAAAATCCTATAATATTTAACCTAATAATATTAAGCACTCTCAAATGATTTAATAGCTCCTGGTATCAACAAGTATATATATAAACTAAATACACTAATAGATAGAGCACAATTTTAGGAACTTAACAAAATTGGTTTCATAATTTTTGGATGCCTACATGATTTTATATTAATTACAAAAGTTCAGCTTAGAATTAAAATGAAAAGCTATTTCTATTCACCACCAAAAAACTAAACTGATTTTTGGCCCAACGCGAGGTCGGCCTACAGTACGAGGCGGCCTGCGGTGGGGGAATCCCGAGCGCGCTGGCACATTAGCAAAAACGCCCCTGGACTATGAGCAAAACAACCCGCAGTCCACGTTACTATTTCTACAGACAGTGACTTTGCAATGAAACCCTCGGATCTTTCTCCTCTTTACAACAGCAAGGTCCTCGACCATCCCCGCGCATGCCGACGTGGCGAACGATGGCACTAGCGCTTGCGCCGGCCACACGGGACCCACGCTAACCTATCTACGAGGATGACGCTCACCTAGGGTTCGACGCGACATGATAGGCGATGGTTGTAGGAGTCGGGACACCATAGAAGGACCTCTCCATGATGACGGGGACCCTACAACAATGGTGATGGTGTTTTGGTGAGCCACAGTAACAATAAGGCAGTAGGGGTAGCGGGTGAGCCACGACAACTCACCAGTGACCTTACCAAGAAGCCGGCTCGGCCAGAGACGACCCGAGCAAGGCTGGCCACGCGCGCGCAGCGAGGTGAACGGTGAACCGCAAAGGCATGGCCACGTTAGTGGCGAGGAGGCAACACTAGACCTACAACTAGCATGCACACGATGAAGAGGGGCCCAAGGTGAGCTAGTGGTGTAGAGGATTTGGCGCAAGGTGAAGTGGTGGAGACTGGCCACGACGTGGGTGGTGACGGGCCTTAACGGCACGGTGGTAGGCAAAGTTCCAAAATTGGAGCTCGGTGTGACACGAGTCAAGGCAGGGTGGGGTTGGCTGGAGAAGGGACGTGAAGGCGTAGACACGAGCATGAGGAATTTATGAGAGGTGCTCGTTCTCTAGCTCACCGTGATGTGACTCGACGGTGGTGGAAAACAAAGAGAGAAGAGAGAAAAAGAGAGACACGGTGAGGCAGGTGGGCTCGGCTCGTCCAAGCCTTGGCGGGACATGAGCGGTGGGATCAGAAGACCCATGCGCCGGCGCTACGGACAACGCGCGCGCATCCGACCAATGTGGCCCACACGCCATAGTACCATAAATGGCATGGCGATGGTAGCTCACCCACGTGCGCACGGCAGAGGCGACATGCACAGGGCCGACAACAGTGCAGAGGTGCAGCGGATCAGCATGGACGCGATGATGATGCGACGGCAGTGGTAGCATCACAACAAGAGTAGTGTCGGTAGTGCGGACACAACGGCAGCACAGCGCGGCCACAGTGGCACCTAAGATGGCAGCGCGAGGTAGCACAGCAGGGCACAGGGCCAGCGGCTGGCTGCGGTCGGTCTCGGCCAAGCCCAGGCAGCTCGACCGGCCAAGCACGGCGGTATGGATGCCCATGCGGGATGCGGCCATGTGCGCGTCTTGAGAAGGCCACGTGGTGACCGCGCACCCGGCGCCAACCAACTCGAGACAGTGACATGCATGAATTTTAAAGTGTTCAACACGACCAAATGGTTGCTTTAGAACCTAAACCATCTTCACCATGTTCAATATGGAACATGAGACTACAAAATTGAGCTATAATACTACACCACTCCTTAACCCAATCTCTCACAATAAATTGCTAAACATACCAGTGTCTAACTGTTGGCAGACTTGAAAATTTCTAAGTTTTTGAGCTGAATGTGATTTCCATTTGCGATTTCTAAGCTAGTGGAAATATTAGCTAGTAATATCATTTTTTGACCGCAAGTATTTCATTGTGATCTACAAAGTTTGCACCTCAAACTTTATTTAAGTATCACATACATGTTCTATAGTATTTTTGCTTAATAAAAATTGGTTTTAAACCCTAAGTGATATAACATGACTATCAAATCAACTTTCGTTTCACATTTTAGTTGATCATTTCGTGTTACATAAATTGATCTACACACTTTATCACATGCATTAACATATAAACATGATGCTCATGACATATTTTAGTAAATGATTTATGGTGTAACACCGAGGGTGTTATAGTTATCATTACTTTTGTGTGTGTGTTCATAGAGTGCTTAGCCTGCTAGTTTACCGGTTAGGCTAAGTAGCCAAGTCTCATGGAAGCATGGTGTTTATACGATGCTCTGCTTGTGAGTGCACCCTGTTCCCTAGCCGTGTGGTAGCAGTGGGAGGTGATAGCCCCATCTATCCTCTATAGTCCACCCCAAGTGAGCAGGTTCTTAAATTGTAGGACCGTAGTCGCGTCAGTAGAGTTATCTTTTGCAACGCTCTACCATCTAGCGGCATCCTAAAGTGCATAAGAGTAGATTTAGTCTTAGCTATAGTTGGTTGTACTTTGACCATTTAATAAGAATGTCATAGGAATCTACGTCACCGGTTGTTCTCCTGAGTTGACTAGTTATTTATCTTCATTGATTTTTCCCCTGAGTGTCATTATACATAATTCCTATCATTACATTTACCCCTTGCTCTAGCTATGCTGGTATGTTGACTGATAGATATTCCTTTATTACTCAATAAGTCTTTACTCTATTGTTTCCCTATGGTAAAATATAAATAATGATACTTGAAATACTCCTGATAAAATGCTACAATGGTATTCTGTGCACTTGCGGAATCCTTTATATTCTATTTGCACTTATAAATACCAACAATAATTTTTGGCGCCGTTGTCGGGGAAACAATTGGCGTAAAGATTTAGATCATTAACATACCACTAGCTTTAGTAGGATTACCCCTATTCTGTTGAATTGTGGAATAAGACAGGACATCAGACACCGTTTTGACCTTCTGGCAAGCTTCCATAAGAAAAGAAGAACCCCAGGGTGCCTGAACATTCAAGATCCATCAATGTTTGAACCCTGCTATCTCACAGGTTTGTATAGACATATATATTATTCTAACCATGTATAGATTGGAGAAAAGGTCAACGTCATAAGAATTCAAATCATATCTCAAGTGACGAATACAAACACTGCACTACTCACAAATTACATCTTGTGAGTCATGGTGAGTTTGATCAAGAAAGGTGAGATAGTCATGCTCATGGACTTTAAATTTGATGAGTAGTTATCTTTTAACTTTTTGCATTCCACTGCATATTTACTTCAAATAATCCATGCATCCATGTCGTTTAGTTTAAATTTTTCATATCAAATCCATAGTATGTTTAGTTCCATTCATATATCCATCCTACTTGCATCTTTAAAAAAAATCTCACCATGATCATGCCTTTTCATCTCTAAATTGAATACATCCCTATAGTGCTTTCATGCTACCTTTGCCTGCCATAGTAAGTTTTGGTTTGGAAGTATTGCACATACTTCCATAGGCATTTAAATTAAGCGTGGTGCTTAGGTTAAATAGCCTTCCTTAATCAAATTAGACATGGAGTCTAGTTTGGTTATTGATTGCTTGTGTAGACAATGGATATTTTGTTGGACTAACTCCTATAAGAAACTCTCAAATCCAATCTAGGTAAGTTAAGAGATAAATTCACACCGAAAATGGAGCAAGGCATATGATGAATTTCAATAACTTTGCACAAAGAAGACACAGCTCATTCATCACGAATGGAAGAACTGTGAGTATCAAGATTTATTCACTTATCTTTTGTTGCAAGTTATCTTTGCCTTGAACCATGCTAAAATGCAGCAAACACATAAAAATTGGTATAAGACATGATAAGCAAAATCTATGCTAAGGTAATTCTAAAAACCATATAATCATTAGCATAGAGGAAACAATTACAAAAATTATGGACAACAACCTGTG